>NC_035446.2:7749124-7859436 GCF_002127325.2 Helianthus annuus | reverse complement strand
TCTTGGAAGCCTTACGCTTCCTTGATTTCTTTGAAGACTCAGCAGCCTTCTTGCCCTTGTTATCCTTGGTGTTATCAGACTGTTTCTGCTTCTTGTCACCTTTCCTGTGGAGTTTACCCTTCTTGATTTAGGATTCAGTAAGGGTAGCAGCTAGCTCAATGGCTTGTCGGACGGTAGTAGGGTGACTGCCAGTGACAATATCCTGAACAGGATCTGGCTAACCGTCTATGTACCTCTCAATAGCCTTATCCAAAGGCGTGACCATGGTCGGACAGAGCAAGCTTAACTCCTCATATCTGTCAGTGTAAGCCCGATGTTCACCACTATCTTGCTTCAAATCTTTGAACTCATCTTCTAGTGCCCTCAGCTCGTGACGAGGACAAAATTCTGTCTCTAATGGAACGAACGAAGTGAAACGAAGTTCCGCAAGGCACTTAAACAAAAGGTATTTCATCATGAGAGCCCTGAGTTCCTCCCATGTCTGACCCAAAGCAACATCAGCACCTCGGTCTCTCATTACCCCATTCCACCAGGTAAGAGCCCTCTTTTGAAATACACTCGAAGCAAACTCGACCTTACGGTTGTTCGGACACTGAACATGGCGAAATGTGCTCTCAAGACTCTCAAACCACTGGAGAAGCCCAGTTGCTCCTTCAGTACCACTAAACTTGAGTGGTTTAGCCGAGTTAAACTGTTTAAAGTTGCACGGAGCAGGTGCACTAACATTGTTTTTGGTGGCCTGGTTTATTTGAGTTATGAGACCAGGTAGCATAGCAGCCATCTGCTGTGCTATAATAGCTGCCAGTTCTTCATCAGGTTGAGGAACGTTACGTCGAGGAGGCATTCTAAAAGAGGAAACATGAGAGAAAACGAGTGAGATGATGTGATGAAAATGAGATATCAATAAAATCGACCAAAAGCAAGGATGGTGGTCGTTTTTTTGTTACCACAAAGCAAACAAACAACACACAGTGACAAATCAAAGTGAATGAGTCATAATAATGTATCGCGAAGACATGCTCGCCTATAAGTGAACACTCACCCCAAGAGTTCCCAGGTAAGAGTGACTGGTCCGATACTGTGGATTTGTACGAATACTCTAGCCTTAGACAGAAAACTCAGGGTACAAGCATTCACTCTTCCAGTTTGCACGTGTTCACATTATTTAGACCCAAAACTTTGATGAGATTTTGAAAATTTGGAAGGCACACGGCCAAAAGAAATCATCTAAGGATAGATGATTGATTTCAAAATCATTTTGGAAAATTATGTTCAAGTTTTGGTAATCACCTAAGGATAGGTGACGGGTATTGTTTTAAGATCTAAACACAAGTAAACTTGTGTTAGGGTCCTAGAAAGTTATAGTCTATGTCAAAGCATTAATAATAACCTAATTCCCTATAACCATTGGCTCTGATACCAACTCTTCTGTCACACCCCGGCCGCGTCAAAACAACAAAACCGCGGTGGAAACGCCAGGGAGTGAGGTGACAAAATTATTGTTTCAACAACCATGGTAATTAAAATTATGTATTATTAAGATTAAAGTTTACATTGTCTTTAAGTTCAACTAAGATAACATAATTAACTGTCTTTTAAGTCACTAAGGCCCGAGTCCGCCTAAGTGAAGCACAAACACCATCATGCATTAGCACCTGAAAACACATGTAAAATAGGCACGTCAGCATAAAAATGCCTGTGAGATACATAGGTTTTGTTTATGCAGATTCATGACTTGTATTTGAAAGAAGTGTTTAATAAAATGTAGTCATGAACCTTGTAAAATGTTTTCCTTTGTAAAACAATGTGAAAATCGATATGAAAATCAAATGATAATGAAAGGAAAATGCATGGTTAAATGAATAACCAAGTAGAAGTGAATTTGTAAAAGTGTATACTTTGTAAAACAATGTCATGTTTTTGTAAAGTGTTTCATGTCTTGTCCAAGTGATTTAGATAACGCAACAATGTATGATACGATAAAAGCACTTATATATAGGAAGTACCAGCGGCGTATCCACCATGCTTTTATCAATAAGTCAACCAAAAATGTCATGTTAAATGTCAAAATATGTTCATGTGAAAACCATGTTAAATGTCATGTGAAACATGTATCATGTAAAACCATGTAATGCATAGCAAGTAGGAAATCATCTACTTAAACTATGTGATGATACCAATGTGAAACAAATGCCATGTATGGTGAATAACTAAAAGCTACTCAACCCCATAGAAAATGTACAAAACAATGTTTTTGAATAAACCTAAGTTTAAATCAAATGCTATGTTTTGTAGAAAAACAATGCTTTATGATTACAAACACTTATGCAGTAATGTTAATCGCATACATTCAAGCCATGCGACTGTGGCGACAAACCTTTAAACAAATTAAAGGTTTATCTAAATTATGTAGTCGGATTCTGTCATCCCCAACTTCCAAACAAACCCATGAAGTCGGAAACGGGAGTTGTCAATTCCTATGGTACCATTACATAAGTCCGAGCGGCGTGATCAATGTTAATGAATGTATTATTGTCCCGATTAAACACACCAAATGTCATAACCAATGTAGCATGTGAAAACCATGTACTAGGAATGCTAAGTAAACATGCCTAGTAGAAATATTCATGTAAAACAATGTGCTTGCATGCTGAGTAAACATACATAGCAGAAATGTCATGTAAAACAATGTGTTCCATATGCTAAGTAAACATATGCAACAAATGTGTAACAAATCAATGTGCTAGCATGCTTGACATACATAGCAAAACACAATTGAAAGCATGTACTATAAGTGTACTAGGTGAAACTAGCATGTTTATGTCATAAAAGCATAAAATGCACGAAAGTAACACGTATGTACATGTGTATCACCCCAAAGTATTTGAAAACGGTAAAAGAGGGGAACTATGTACTCACTTGGGGTTGCTAATTAGTCTTGAGAATAAGACCAATTTAAGCTCCAAGTATCACGGAATCAACCGGCACCTAGTATAGGTAACTATGTTAATAAACGGATCCTAAATCGGGAGATAGGATAGAATGAGGTTCTATAAATCAAATGAGTAATTAAACTCATATGGTATGATTTAATAGGCCCTACATTCTGATTGGAAAGTCTACCTAAGTGCTTTTGACCCGTTTCGACACATTATGGTAACATGAGCTACTAGAATGCGTCGTTAGCGTAAAACTATGTTCGGATGGTTAACTATGTGCTATGTCAAGTCTTACCTGCCCAATTATCCCTAAACATGTTACTAAATCAGGTTACATGTCAAAAATATGTTCACATAGGCAAAAAAATACGGATTTATTCTTCAAAAGGGCATTTTGGTCATTTCCTATGGGCATACAAGCTAACAAGCATATGACTAACCAATCCTATGTGATCATAAGGTATAACCATTGAGGTTATTACCTATGCAACTATGATCACTAACTAAGCTTGGTCAGATCCTAAAGATCGACCAAACGGGTCGGGGTCGGAAGTATAAGCGGTTGTTTAGACCGCTTACCTTACGACCCTAAACAAGCACTAAACTAATAGTGTCGAGTTAAACATGTCAAAACATGTTTAACCTACTGATTTGGTATCAAAACAAAGTGTTTTGATACCCTAAAGTAGTTCCGTTGCAAAATGCGTGCTAAAACGCATTTTGACCGAAACTTTAACTCGACACTACACCTAGCTAACGTGGTAATCAGCAGCTATAATCACAAAGGATTATAACTATCGTGATTACAATCACGTTTCAAAGTTCGATTGAACTTTGACTTGACCAATTGATGGTCAAAACCGAAAGTCAAACTGTTGGCCAAATTGTTTGACTTTCTGCACTAACAAAAAGAAAAGCAATAAAAAGAATGAAAGAAGCTCACTTAGGTCCTTGCTATCTTTTCTACAAAGAAGACAAGTTCCAATCAGCTTAGGAGAGCTCCCAAAGCAGATGAGAAGAAGAGAAATGAGAAATGAGCAATGAACAAGGGAGTTTGGCATGCTATTTATAGTTGTGTTGACGCTCTAGGATCATCACATGTGGTTTGTTTGGTTATTAAGCAATAAATCCCTGCCATACACTTGTTACAAGCAGGTTAGAAGCCTTGGGGAAGAGATAAACTTGCTCAACATTCCAAAAAAATGCATAAACAGCCCCTGAAGTTGCAACAGATTGCTGAAACTGAGTTTCTGGAACTTGGCATACTGACACGGCCCGCGTAAGATATGAGAGGGGGCTTACGCGGCCCGCCTGACCCTCCCAGATCAGCACAGTTTGATAATTTACAGTTTCAGTCCCTGCATGTAATCGAGTCCATTTCAGGCCTTTTTGACCCCCGTTAAGCCATTTTCAAGGCTCTACAAGGTCAATAAAGTTTAGAGGACTCAAAATATGCTTGGAACACTCCCGGATGTCGGCTCGTTTGGTCGTACGGTCGCGTTGTTCGTTAAATTACGACGAAACTCAAACGGACGCGAAAATGAACCAAATTAAGCGACGAGTGGAATTTTTGCATGCCGATCACTAAAATAAAAGTATTTCAGTGTGTACAAAAATTTTGGATGTCCAAATGTGGCCAGAACGTAAGTTATGCGCGAAAATGCATACTTACGCCGTTTTTGACACTTTTAGTCCCTCTAAGATCATATAAGCATGTTTTCGCACGCCGAACCTATCAAAGCTTATCTCTAAGCCATGTTTAGGTTATATATGGTATGTTTAACTTATGATCAAGTTCCGGACTGTACGTTGTCTTACGAAACGGCAGACTTTTGCAAATTGACGTAAATAGTCCCTGAGAGCGAATAAACTTGTTTTTGCCATACCAAAGCCTTCAAAACTTATTTCTAAGTTATGTAAAGGTTATTTAAGGTATGTTAAGTTTATTATGATTTTCCGGAGTGTTTGTTGTGTTAAACTGATTACGTTTACGCATTAGTTCGCGTATAACTTTCCAGAAAGCGATGTAGAGTTCAAAATCGATCAAAAATCAACATGTGCATAAAATCAAACATAAATGACAAACATTGGGATCAAAACACACTGTTTTATTAATATTGTATTGTTCAGAGTCTGCAAAATGATTACACAAGCACAGATGTCACATATACCATCAGCTGAGAGTCCGAGAGGAAGACGTCTCCAAAACAGCATTCATAACTCGTTATGGACATTACGAGTTTCTGGTTATGCCTTTCGGATTAACGAATGCACCTGCAGTCTTCATGGATCTCATGAACAGAGTGTGCAAGCCTTACCTGGATAAGTTCGTTATTGTTTTCATCAACGACATTCTGATCTATTCTAAGAGACAGGAGGAACACGAGCAGCATCTGCGGCTTATCCTGGAACTTCTTCGTAAAGAGCAGTTGTATGCCAAGTTTTCGAAATGTGACTTTTGGCTTCGCGAAGTCCACTTTCTAGGCCATGTGGTAAACAAGGATGGGATTCATGTGGATCCATCCAAGGTTGACTCGATCAAGAACTGGCCTGCACCCCGTACACCAACAGAAATCCGCCAATTCTTGGGTTTGGCAGGATATTACAGAAGGTTTATCAAGGATTTCTCAAAGATTGCGCAACCTCTCACTTCAATTGTGTCACCTATCGGTGGGGTGATGCACAGGAGTCCGCATTTCAGCACTTAAAAGATAGGCTTTGTAGCGCACCTATCCTCTCATTGCCTGAAGGCACAGATGATTTTGTGGTTTATTGCGACGCTTCCATCCAAGGACTTGGTTGCGTATTGATGCAACGTGACAAGGTCATTGCCTACGCATCACGCCAACTTAAAGTTCACGAAAGGAACTACACTACACACGACTTGGAATTGGGAGCGGTTGTTTTCGCACTCAAGATATGGAGACATTACCTGTACGGTACCAAGTGCACCATTTATACCGATCATAGGAGTCTCGAGCATATCTTCAAGCAAGAGGAGTTAAACATGCGACAACGCCGATGGGTCGATCTCTTGAACGATTATGAATGCGCCATCAAGTACCATCTGGGCAAAGCCAATGTTGTGGCTGATGCCCTCAGTCGAAAGGACACTATACCTAAGCGTGTGCGTGCGTTACAGCTTACCATTCACTCTAGCCTTCCCGCCCAAATTCGTGATGCTCAGGTCGAAGCATTGAAAGCAGAAAACATCAGGGCTGAGTCCCTGCGAGGATAGAGGCAGCGACTAGAACAAAACGAAGACGGCGCCTACTATGCAACAGGGCGCATATGGGTTCCATTTTATGGAAACTTACGCGAACTTTTGATGGATGAAGCACATAAGTTTCGTTACTCAGTACATCCTGGTTCGGATAAGATGTACCATGATCTCAAGACTACGTACTGGTGGCCTAGCATGAAAGCCCACATAGCAACCTACGTTAGCAAATGTTTGACTTGTGCAAGAGTCAAGACCGAATATCAGAAACCATCAGGCCTACTTCAACAACTAGAAATCCCGAAATGGAAAATGGGAGCAAATTTCCATGGATTTCGTTACTGGCTTGCCGAGATCTCAACGCGGAAATGATACCATTTGGGTGATCATGGATCAACTAACCAAGTCTGCTCATTTTCTGGCTATCAAGGAAACCGACAAGTTTTCTACTCTAGCAGACATCTATCTAAAGGATGTGTTATCAAGGCACGGAGTGCCAACCTCCATCATTTCTGACCGTGACTCGCGTTTTACATCCGAGTTGTAGCAAGCTATGTACAAGTCCTTTGGTTCTCGATTAGACATGAGCACGGCACATCATCCACAAACAGATGGGCAATCTGAACGCACCATCCAAACCCTTGAAGACATGCTTCGGGCATGTGTAATCGACTTTGGTAATGGCTGGGAAAAGCACCTCCCGTTAGTGGAGTTTTCGTATAACAACAGTTACCACACCAGCATCCAAGTCGCTCCGTTTGAGGCATTGTATGGACAGAAGTGCCGATCACCTCTCTGTTGGGAAGAAGTTGGTGACAGTCAAATCACAGGCCCAGAACTTGTAGTAGATACAACCGAGAGGATTGCTCAGATACGACAATGAATGGCGGCAGCTCGTGACCGTCAGAAAAGCTATGCTGATAAGCGAAGAAAGCCACTCGAGTTCCAGGTTGGGGATCGGGTGCTACTCAAGGTCTCACCTTGGAAGGGTGTAGTTCGTTTTGGCAAAAGAGGCAAACTCAATCCCGTTATGTCGGGCCGTTCGAAATCATTGAGAAAATTGGCAAAGTCGCTTACAGGCTGAATCTACCGACAGAACTCAGCGGAGTTCACAACGTATTCCATGTGTCGAATCTGAAGAAGTGTCTGTCAGATGAGACTCTCATAGTTCCTCTCAAGGAGCTCACTATCGACGACCAGCTGCGATTCGCCGAGGAACCAGTAGAGATTACTGATCGAGATGTTAAGATTCTCAAGCGTACCAGGATACCTCTCGTCCGAGTTCGTTGGTATTCCCGTCGTGGCCCAGAGTATACCTGGGAATGAGAAGACCAAATGAAACTCAAGTACCCCCAGCTGTTTAAGAAAAGTGCAACCACTACTGAGGCTGAAGCTACTGCAGAATTTCGGGACGAAATTCCAAACCAACGGGGGGATGATGTGACATCCTAGGAAAACCAGAAAAACCACGCAACTTAACTAGCTCCCTCAGTAACCACATGCTAAATTTCGGGATGAAATTTTCTTAACAGGGGGAGAATGTGACAACCCTGATAAATCCATGTATTCGTACGATTTATTTATGTTAATTAAAGTGCTTGATGACTGTGTTGAATTACTTAACTGCTTTCTGATTACTGTGTTATTCTTACATGTGCTTGTTAACAAACTAGTCTTGTGTAGAAAAGTTACTAAATAGTCCTGTATGCTTTCCTGAGTGTTGGGAATTAAAAATGTCACCAAAAGTTATATAAAAGACATCTTACGGATTAATTAAGCACTTTAACGGAACAGTATCAAACCGAACAACCGGACACTACCCGGAACACAAAATTATTGTTAAACACATTGTTTTTATTTTACTAAGCTAGTTATGGTCCCCGAACACCCTAACACACTATATATTACTTAACACACATAAATCACTAACTAAACACTTGGAATCTATCTAATTTCCCTAACCATCCATCACCACCCAACTAAACCAACCCCCCCCCCCAACCGGTTATGAACTATGTGGGACCCCATGATTTTATCTAATTAATGAAATGATCTTGTCTAGTACTTTACCAACATAAAACACAATGGTTATTAAGATGTTGGAGGTCTAGTTATAAATCCACAAGACTTTCATTCTTATCACCTTCACACCATCAACACCATCATACTCTCCTCCCTTCCTCTTGTTCTCGGCCGCCCCCTTCACCACACACCACCATCATCACTTGATCATCTTCAACCAATCTAAGGGCATACATAGGTGTTAAAGTGCATACAACGAAGCTCGGTGTGTCCGGAAGTTGAAGGACCTCTCTTATCTTCTTTTATCCACCACATTTCTTCACTTGAACTTCCCTAGCCTTGAGCTAGTAGTAAGTCTCTTGAATCTTCATTTACTTCATGTCTAGAGTGGTTAATAGTTAAAGTATGATGAAATCTCAAGAAACACTAAAAATCATGAACAAAGTCTTGAACATAAACTAACTTAATGATGAAGTATTGTTAAAATGATGAAGTAATGTTTAGAAATCATGATATTCATGTGTTGTAATGCTTGTTGATTATTGGTTACTCATGTATTTGATGTTGATCATCATATGGTCTTGCTAGTTCATGATTAAAAACATGATCTAGCAGGATGAGAAAGTAAGAATGTTGTAGGATGATGGATCATCCACACAAAAAGCATGAACTTGAATGAATGAAAGGTTTCTTGAAAAATAAAGATCAAAGTAGGTGATAATCATGTAGATCTAAAGATCCATGAGTGGTTTTTAGAAGGAACCAAGTGAAGAATATAAGTTCCATTAAAACTTGGATCTTACATAAACTAATCACATTTTTGGTGGATAAACAAGTGTAGAAACACTTGTATAACAAGAAAATTTCATGAAGAAATATTTTTAGAAAATATGATTGGAAGTTGTAAACACTTAAATCTTTAAAAATAAAGTTTTTAAAGAACCAATCACATTTTAAAAGGTAACAAGACTTACAAGAATGCTAGTATGTTACTACACATTTTTATAAACCTTCAAGTTCATGATATAGAAATTAATGCTTGTTTTTAACAAAGATTGATAAGTAAAGATTTTATATTATTGATTGATGATTGTTGAATGATTTTTGAAAAGAAAATGATATGCTAGTAAGCATGGACACCTCCGTTTACAACGAAAGACAAACCATGTTTTCGAAAACAACTTAAAACTAAACAACCAACCGTGAACTCACTCAACTTTGTTGTTGACTCGTAGTTACCTGCCTTACAGGTCGTTAGATGCTTATGGAGCTTGCACGAGGAAGGAGTCGTTGTGGGATATGGACTTTTATATCCCGTGCTTATTAAATAAACACTATGAACTTATTGAACTTATGTTTTGGTCGTAAAACTTATGAACTATGAACTTATGTTTTGGACTTACGTTTTATGCTTCCGCTGTTAACTTAAAGTCGGTTTACTTTCTTATGGTCACCAATCGTATTGTGGTTGGCTTTATATACTTAATTACGTAGTTTAATATGATTGGTGGCTCGATCCTGGTCATATCACGCCTCCAAGCGGTGATATTCCGCATGGTGGATTTTGGGGGTGTGACAGTTTGGCCCTTGTTCCTGTAACTCGAATCCTAGCCCGGTATATACCATTTTAATTGTACACCATTGTGAACCTTACGCCTTTTTTACTCTCTGATCGAGGTTCTCGGCATTGAAAAATCTTCGTAAACTAAATCACACGTGTATATGTTGACATTTAAGAGATATACAGTTAAGAAAATCAAGGGCAACGTTGATATATATGCGGATTAGACACAAAAAAAACACTCAACATATGGCTACAACTTAAGGAATGTTTTTAGTGACGGCATCAGATTCCTAATTGAAGGAGAATGGTCTGGTGTTAAGAAAAGCTGCTTCTAGGAGGGTGTCAAGTGTTTTCGCTCGACGATTCCATTCTTGGGTGGTTGGTTTAGCCCTTGTTCCTGTAACTCGAATTCTAGCCCAGTATATCCCATTTTAATTTTACACCATTGTGAACCTTACACCTTTTTTTACTCTCTGATCGAGGTTCTCGGCATTGAAAAATCTTCGTAAACTAAATGACACGTGTGTATGTTGATATTTAAAAGATATACAGTCAAGAAAATCAAGGGCAATGGTGATATATATGCGGATTAGACACAAAAAAAACACTAAACAAATGGCTACAACTTAAGGAATGTGTTTAGTGATGGCATCAGATTCCTAAATGATAGAGAAAGGTCTGGTGGCAAGAAAAGCTGCTTCTAGAAGGTTGTCAAGTGTTTTCGCTCAACGATTCCATTCTTGGGTGGTTGGTTTGGCCCTTCTTCCTGTAACTCGAATCCTAGCCCGGTATATCCCATTTTAATTTTACACCATTGTGAACCTTACGCCTTTTTTACTCTCTGATCGAGGTTCTCGGCATTGAAAAATATTCGTAGACTAAATCACACGTGTATATGTTGACATTTAAGAGATATACAGTCAAGAAAATCAAGGGCAATAGTGATATATATGCGGATTTGACACAAAAAAACACTCAACATATGGCTACAATTTAAGGAATGTGTTTAGTAACGGTATCAGATTCCTAATTGAAGGAGAAAGGTCTGGTGGCAAGAAAAGCTACTTCTAGGAGGTTGTCAAGTGTTTTCGCTCGACGATTCCATTCTTGGGTGGTTGGTTTGGCCCTTGTTCCTGTAACTCGAATTCTATTCCGGTATATCCAATTTTAATTTTACACCATTGTGAACCTTACGCCTTTTTTTTACTCTCTGATTGAGGTTCTTGGCATTGAAAAATCTTCGTAAACTAAATCACACATGTATATGTTGATATTTAAGAGATATACAGTCAAGAAAATCAAGGGAAATGGTGATATATATGCGGATTAGACACAAAAAAAAGCACTCAACAAATGGCTACAATTTAAGGAATGTGTTTAGTGACGACAACAGATTCCTCATTGATGGAGAAAGGTCTGGCCGCAAGAAAAGCTCCTTCTTGGGTGGTTGGTGTAGGATCGACAACAGATTCCTCATTGATGGAGAAAGTGTTTTCGCTCGACGATTCCATTCTTGGGTGGTTGGTGTAGGATCGTGTTTTGACCCAAACGAGCCATTCAGAGGAGTTTTAATCTGTTTCATAGGCGGAAACTAAGAAACAGACTTCGAAACAGCTTGCAAATCACTTTAAACCACTTTCTGATTGATATAACAACAAGTACAATCACTGGATAAACCGGCAGCACCTCGGTATCCAAATCAAGAACTGTTCTACCTGATTTCGCTCGAATGACCTATTTATAGAGTTAGGATTCCGCTTGAACATGCTTCAAGCGGAATAAGAATTGATGTGATTCCGCTTGAAAGTGACAAATGTCATTTCAAGCGAAATCAACTCTCTCAAGCGAAATCAACTCTCTCAAGCGAAATCAACTCTAATTCTATTTAAATCTCCTATTTTCTCGAACAACGTGCCCTGATCTAACACTCTAGTATAAGACTCCATACAAGTTGAAGTCGACAGATCTATGCACCAACAGACTCCCCCTCAGATGTTGACGAGTCTTCAGTGTCGAGTCTTCTCTTCTTCAATCTTTATCAGTCTTTGGGCTTAACTCTTTCAATCAGCACCAACATGCTCCCTTCAATCTAATCCTTCTCTCGAATGACTTCAAGCTCCCCCTTTTGATGAGCTAGAATTCCTTAAGTTCATCAGCATCATCAGCTTCAGGATCATAATCTGCTTCTCATTCTACTCAGGTATCGAAACCTGGCTCTCTTCAATCACAGGCTTCTCAGAATCGATTAACTCAGCTCTTACTCAAACCTACACAGTCTCTTCCATAAACATAAGTTCCATAACTTTTAACAATTTAATATTAAGATGTATGAACCAACTCAGACTCTCCTATTCAAAACAACTAGAATATCTGTGACCACTTGCAGAAGAATATTCAAACATTTTAGATTTAACAAACTCCCCTTCACAAAATAGTCATCATGTTTAGCACTCGGAATTTTGAAAATCAACTTTTCAATATCAGCTGTCGAAAATCTTTTTAAATTTTTCAAAATTTATGCTAAAACACACTGAAAATCTTTTTGGATTTTTGAGTTTAAAAGAAATTCAGTAAAGAAATATTTACAGACAGTATTTTTGTGAGTTTGTGTAAGAGGATCATATCAGTTTATGAGACAAATCACCAACACCGTTAAGCTTCATTACATTTTAAGTTCTAAACAATTCACTTAGATTGTCAGTATACTGGTCCACTTAAATTTTCACACAAAGTTCAACTGTTTTGAGATACGATATTAATGTTTTAATGCACTTAAACTTATTCGCGTGTCCCATCACTTGAATATACTCCCGTATCCAGATCCCAATATTCAGTCTTACAGGTGAGTATACCACAGATGATATATGTAAGGGGTTAGACGCGAAACCGTGAGAGCTCAGGTCAGAACTTCCGTTCAGCAGAGAGATGACGGTTCGACTTTTGGTGTGTCCCCTTTAGAGGATCTTTTCTTCAACAACACATGATTAGCATTTTTCAATGTTTCATCATTTTTCATGCTGAGGGTGAGCTGTATTTCAAGCAAGCGTAAAGTATTCTCAGGGGACTAGGCCATTGCTTCCGCAAAATCAAAAGTCCCGGGATAATACCCCAGATATCACTGAGTATAAAGACCTAGTTTCTCAGAAAGAGGGACCTTTCAAACAAGATTTCGGGGGTTACCCATATATCCAAGAAATGTTACCCACGAATTAAGCAAGTTTGAATTTAGGTTTATATCTCGTCACAATCTACTAAATGTGCAAAAACCTACTGGCATATCATCAGTAAGATTGTTTATCACATTTTTAACTTTCCATTTCTTTAGCATGTTGTGATCATCCACTGATGTACTATCATTTCCTCTTTTCACAACAAAACTCATTTTTGATTTTATCATGTTTTTGACTTTTTCAAATTTTCTAATGTTTTTGGATTTACTGAAATTTTTAGTCCCCCTAAAATGCAAACACATTTAAAGAAAATTTAGAAACAAACTATACAAGAAAATTGACAACTGATATCGAATCGCTTCAATTCGCTATCCACTAGGCATAAACAATCAGAACTTCCCCTTTCAACAAACTATTTTCCCATTAAGATTTCAAAACACTCAATTTTGTTTTAATGAAAATGGTTTTTCCGGAAAATAAGTTTTGTTTTAACCACTTGTAGGTTCGGGGTTAACTTCATCACATTGTTTTCAACCACTTCTATGAGAATTACATCAAGTTCAAATTAATGACCTTGAGTAATCACTTTGTCAGAACAAATCTCTGTACCTCTTGTAATAAAATCAAGTACAACTTAATGTCCCTGATTTACAACTTGTAGGAATACCACATCTACACAAAATCATTTTACCAATAAAGATGCCGATTCCTGCTTCACACTTACCAACCTGGAAGCTTCGGCAAGTCACAACCTGTAAGATTCAACAATTTTTAAGATTCATTCACAAAAACAAACTTTATCAAGAATGATGCCGATTCATACTCTGCGATTACAAACTTGGGAGGTCTGGCAAGTCAGATTTTTAAGGGAAAAGAATTTCCACCCAAGTCTGACCAACCTTGGGTGATTTTAACTCTTGTTCAGTAGGGTTATAAGTTGCCTTCTTTGTAGCATAAAAATCTTTAACCCCTTTGGCCTTTCCCTCGACCATTTTCTCAAAAATCTTTTTCACATTGCCATTAAAAGCTTTCTCAATATCAAATTCCTTCTCTTCAGAATAGAATTGATTTGAGATCTCAACCTTACCAACTTTTTGCTTAGTATTTTCATCCTTCAAAGATGGAAAATTAACATCATCTACTGAAACCTCAACTTGTGGCTCTTCTAGCTTTGTGGAACCAGAATCATCGCCAGAATTTAAATCAAACTTCTTAACAACCCACATTTGGTTGTCCTTGGCTCTCTTTTTGTAAAAATTTTTCTTAGAACACTCACCAACTTCATAAGTTGAATTTTCAAAAATTTTGAACTTTTCAGGTGGTGGTTCAACATCAACAACTTTTTCTTTAAGTTTTTCAGAAACTCCCTGTTTTGTCTTTGTAGCTTGAGAACCGTTCCATGCAATGTGACCAACTTCATTGCACTTGTAACAGGTTCTTGTCTCTTTTCTATGAAAAACTCCAGTTCCTTTCCTCTCAGCAAGAAACTCCTGGTTTGATTGTCTCCAGAAAGGTTTCTTCTGTTCTTCCTCAGCACTTCCTCCTGAAACAAATTTTGTGTTTGTTTTAGAAATTTTGTCATTTTTATAATTTTCAGGTGGAACGAAACCTAAACCTTTCTTTTTGTAGTTACCATTATGGTTTGATTTCTTTTGAAAACCAGAACCAGAACTGTAACCTTTTTTCTTGTTTAATCTCTGTTGAACTCTTGAAGTGTATTTTTTAGATTTTTGAAGATCTTTCAAAATTTTCAATTCAGGAATATTAATTTCTATTAGTTTGAAAACCTTGTTAATCATTTCTGTTTTGACACTTCTTATTGGAAATTCTTTGTCAGAATATAATTTGTCAGAATCATTCAAAGTATATGCTACTTCGAATATTTCATCATTCAAATTTGATTTTGATAACAAAAACTCTTTACTGTAAGCCCTTTTAACCGACGGTTTTGGACTGTTGACTGACGAACTTGAACCTCCAGACTCAGACTTTGACTCAGACTCCTCATCTGTATCCAACACCTGATCGACCACCTTTTTTATTAACTCAGACTCATGATCAGTGTCATACGATGTGAAAGTGACGTCAATGTTTTCTGGTAATTCATCGGTTATATCTGTTTTGGTCAAAAATTACCGA
The DNA here is from genome assembly GCF_002127325.2 of Helianthus annuus. Taxonomy (NCBI): domain Eukaryota; kingdom Viridiplantae; phylum Streptophyta; class Magnoliopsida; order Asterales; family Asteraceae; genus Helianthus; species Helianthus annuus. The sequence continues at coordinate 7,844,382 of NC_035446.2, read as the reverse complement.
AGCAATTAAGTGATCAAATTAGTTAAGTGAGGTAGTGTGCTAAGAGAATGTGTTCAAAAATATGTTAATTGAGTTATTTGCAAAAACAGTTTCAGGATACGGCTCAGATATAGAGTTGTATCTGTGATCAAACAATGAGCAAAAAAGTAAAGGTTGACACGTGATGTACGAGGAAAGCCCTTGATCAATCTAGATCGCCGGCACAAAACCTCGGGAGCTGACAATCGCAGCTGCCTTGTTCTTCTATTACTTCAAACGTCAGGATACAGTGCAGGATGTAGTGCGGATCAACTAGGTGTTACGATGTAATTTGGGTACAAGTGTTTGCTAGAAGCTAAAGAGCTAAAGTGTACGAAAGAGTGCGAGTGTAAAAATTGTGTGCCTTAATCTGATCCGCCCCATCTATTTATACTAAAAGAAATTGAACAAACTATCCTATTAAACCGGGATCCGGCGAATATTCCCCACTCGAACGTTGTAGACCTGGTCTTTCGGGTCCAACGTCTCTCAAATAACTGATTTGCCAGAGTCTCTAGGAGAAGAAGTCCACCTAACCGTTAGTGACTTGCAGCCTCTTACCTGCACGTGAATTATTAAGTTAACACCAGGATATCGCCCGGGATGTTACCAATATCCCGATCCAGAATCTTGATCACAAGCAAACAGTCAAAAGCAAGATATTAGTCAGGATATATAGGCTCGGAAAATGGCCCATAACAATTATCCCCATATATATCTGTTGGTATACCAATCCAACGGATATATTTCAAAAATTTTATCCCGCAGACCGAGGCAATTAAAACGAAGCGACGGTCAAGATTACACCATAACTTCCAACGCGCTTTCTACTCGATGGAGGTTCACAACGCTCCTATGTCTTCTCTCTTGTTGTTTGAAAAGCAGATATCTCCAACAGAGTCTCCAGGTAATTCCATACTTCTTATTCATTTCCTGTCAATCTCTTTTCCTTTACTTGCAATGGCCGCCAGAACTTATTCTCAAACCGGCAAATCATCCAAGACCTTCATTCAACAGAATCTGCTCAAAAACCCCGAGAAGGAGGTCTGTGCCTTCGATAACGCAGACATTGAAGCTTTGAGAGTTTCCGGTGCTTTCCCTGATGGCACGGTCTTTAGACCATTCGATCGGTCAATTCGATCCGACATTTCTTCCACTGTTTGGGTTTGTTTCCAGGCATACCCTTTTTCGCTAGGTCTTCGGTACCCTTTTCCCGAATTTATGATGCAATTCTTCCGGACTACCGGTATTTCTTTTGCCCAAACCATGCCTATGGTCTGGGGGGTATTAATTGTACTCAACCAAATTAAAAATCTCCACTGTCCCGACCTCTGCATTGAAGATATGCCAATCGCATACCGCCTCCGATCCCACTGCTCTAGCCGGTTTTTGCTTTTTTCAACTTCCAACAAACCCCTTATCCTTAAAGCCACTAAGAATGAAGACGGATGGCAACGCAAGTTTTTCTTCGTTAAACGAGATTCCATTGATGAGGGTGCTAGCCTTCCGGTGGAGTGGTTAACCACCGGTAGGATCGTGAATGTCCCCACATATCTCAAGATTTTTATCTTTTACTAATATCCTTGTACTTGATCCTTTTGCGGTGAATTTCAAGGAAGTAGCTCCCCCCACCGCGGAATTGGAAAAGAGAATTGAAACAGTTTATCAATTACCTGCAAGTGATAGAAGTTTTACCACACATATCCCGAGCTCTAGTCAATACTCATCATCTGAAATGTCTGGTAAGGATTACTTTTGAAATAATTAATAGCGCAATACAATAAAATGAAGGGTAACGAAGATGTGAAATTTTTCCCTTTATGCAGCACCAGCCAAGATCCCTGAAGTCTTCGACCTTGACGAGCTGGACAGTTATTCTGGTCAGGTCTAGATCAAGAAGGAACCTAGTCCCAAGGCCACCGCTTCATCCAAGCCCAGCAATTCCAAGGCTATCATCCTTCCCAAACCTTCGCCAGCTACCAAGCCCCGAAGCTCAAGCTCTCGTAAAAGGAAGGAGCCCGATTCCCCTATTATCTCTGATACATGCCCCTACGAGAACCACGGGTTCATCGAAGCAAGCGGGTTTATGACTTCTTTTCTCAACCAGGTTAGTATCCTTGAGTCATATTTTGCAGCTTATACCACTTATAAGTATTTATCAAAACCAATACCTGTCCTCCTATTTTTGCAGGGTCTTGAACGTCTGGTCCGTTTATATCAAGAATCCTATGGGCTCCACAAGACGCTTGAATCCAAATTAAAGAAGGTTGAGGTTACCATCTCTGATCAGGGCATGATCGCAGCCGCCAAGTCTCGGCACTATGAGGAGAAGTTCAAGGCAATGACCCAAGAACACCAAACCGCTCTCAACAAAGCCGCTCTCCAGGCTCAAGCCGATCTTGATGCTGCCCATGCTCAACATGAATAAGATATGGTCAGCTACCGGGAAAGCCTTAAAAGCTCTGTTGTCACTTCCCTCCTCCAGGCCAGGCTAAAGATGGCCCATGAAGCCAAAGCATTGGGCTTCGAGTGCCCTTCTTGGGACGTTGATGCCTGGGAAACAAAGCTAAGGAGCCTTGGCGGCACCTCTTCTAAGCCTGCAGCTGAAGGATCTTCAAAAGCAGTGGAGAAACCAACTGGTGCTGAGAGGGATGCTGAGGCCGATCCCAATACAGATGCTGCTGAAAATGCCGTGAACGAAGAAGGCGCTGCCTCTTAAAGCTTACTTTCTTTAAATTTAAGAGTTATGTTTATGTTTGAACAATTTTATTTCTGTATTAAGAAAGCTCGATAGCGGAAGGCGAATGCATCCAAGGTTTTAGGATGAAACCTTCGGTTATTAACTAGTATTGCTTATTTTAAATAATTTCTTCTTTCAATTGGCTAGCTATTGCTCTCATTATGCTGATCAATATATTTAGTGAAAACTTCAATAAATCTTGGACATAACTTCTAAAGAATAAAGGATAGTCTATTTTTCAAAATCTGTTTTGTTAACACTTGTTTGATTAGAGTATTTACCCTCTACCCAAGTATCATTTTTCAAATACGGCAATCAAATATCCCGAAACGTATCCCAAAAACATATTTTGAGAACATATCTTAAGGAAACATCCTTACCGAGATATTTGAGTCTCAATCAAAGTTATGTAAAATTCACAAAGGAAAGATCATACCAGGAATTGAGTGTAACCATAGTATCAAACTCCAACCCCTTTTGCAACTTTTCCCACTAAGATGTCCCCAGTCTGAGACACTTAGCCCAACCTTGATCTTTTGAGCTTCACATAATTGCTCTAGAAGGAATGTCCCCTGTGCATGAAGTCTTTAAACACTTAGAAAAATTTAGAACATTAGTTCCAACTGTATAGACAATTCTTGCATTACAGGGGTAAAACATAAAGATATACTGGGATAAATCCATAGTATCCTGGGAAAATCCCAAATTTTCATGCGCTACAGGCGGGAGTGTATAAACTCCAAGACTTAGAAAGGTGAAAACCTTTAAACCTTAGAGAGTATGAAAATACCCTTTCGCGAGAGAGGGTGATCAATCCTCATATACCTTAAGGATCCAGGGCATAGCCAACAGTAACGAAATTGTCAGCCACTTTTACATGAACTGGTCCCGCCACCTTGAACTATCCCTAGATAACTTGCACTCTAGGCGGGGTGTTTAAACCCAATTCGTGAGAAAGGTGAATACCTTTAAACCTGTGAAGGGATCAGGATCCCTTAAACGTGAGAGAGGGGGCCAATCCTCTAATCTTTCGAAGTATCCTGAGTGTGTATCCTGGAGGTATATCCCGAATCATATTCTGCAAAACAACCTTAAACTAAGGTGGGTGTTAGCTTGGCTAACACCCCTCTGATGCTTTAGTTAGTATTGGGTTCAAATAAAATAAATTATATTTAAAAGAGACAGAATTCATACCATCTTGAGTTAGAAATTAAATTCTAAACTCACTTGAAATAGGCTTTGAGATGTATAGCATTCCAGGATCTTGGTAGCATATCCCCTTCCATATTCTTAAGTCGGTACGCTCCTTTCCCTGATTCTGATTCAATCTCGTAGGGTCCTTCCCATTTTGGAGCTAATTTTCCATCGGCAGGATTGGTAGTATTCTGAAAAGCTTTTCTCAACACCCAATCTCCGACTTGAAACCTCCTAGTTCTTATATTCTTGTTGTATGCTATGGATATCCTCTGTTGATATGCCGCCATCCTTAGCTTTGCTGCATCCCTTGTTTCATCCACAGTGTCTAACTCATGGCACAGAGCTTCAGGATTCTACTCAGGATCCTGAAGGTTGGATCCTGCCGTAGGTATCACCATCTCTGTTGGAATCACTGCCTCTGTTCCAAATACAAAAGAAAGTGGGGTTTGGCCCATTGCATTTTTCGCCATTGTTTTATCAGCCCACAAAACAAAGGGTAGTTCTTCTGCCCATCTTCCTTTTTTGGCTCCTAATCTCTTCTTCAAATTGTTGACAACTATCTTATTTGAGGATTCAGCTTGCCCATTTGCTTGAGGATGTACCGGGGTAGATGTGATCATTTTGATTCCCCAACTTTTGCAAAAGTCAGTAGTCCTCTTGCTTATATACTGGGATCCATTATCAATAATGATTTCAGCTGGTACTCCAAACCTGGTCAGGATATTTCTCTTTATAAAGGATACTACTTCCTGGTCTCTGACTTGCACAAATGCTACAACTTCCACCCACTTAGAGAAATAATCAGTCATTGCTAACATAAAGACTTTTCCTCCTGGAGCTTTTGGTAATTTCCCTACTATGTCCATCCCCCATTTCATGAATGGCCAAGGGGAAACTATAGGATACAATGGTTTAGCTGGTTGGTGCAGAATGTTGCTATGCCTCTGACATGCGTCACATCTTCGAGCATATTCCGCAGCATCTTTCTTCATTGTCGGCCAATAGTATCCTGTCCTCAATACTTTCGAAAATAATGACCTGCCCCCAGTATGGATACCACAATCCCCTTCATGTATATCCTGGAGTACCTCTTTGGTCTCGGGATCCTCCAGGCACCTCAGATACGGACCTGCAAGAGATTTCTTGTACAAAACGTTATTTATAATAGTAAATCGCGAAACCTTCATCCTAAAAGCCTTAGGATTCTCATCTTTGGGGATATGTCCATCCTTGAGATATCTTGTGATTGGAGCCGTCCAGGACTTAGGATCCTTGTCGGGATACTTGTCCTCAGGATCCTGAATACTTATTACTTCCTTATCCTGAGGATTCGTCGCAGGATACAGGATATGTAATATTTGTATTCGGGTTCCTTCCGGTATCCTGACCGATGATCCCAGATTTGCCAAGGCATCCGCTTCAGCATTATCCTCTCTTGGTACCTGTTCAAGTGTAAAAATATCGAAATATCCTGCTAATTTTTTGAGAATCTCGAGATACTCGATTAACTTCTCTCCTTTAACTGCATAGGTTCCATTAAAATGATTAGTGATTAACACAGAGTCAACATATACTTGCAAATTCTTGATACTCATACTTTTAGCCAACTCTAATCCTGCAATCAAAGCTTCATATTCTGCCTCATTATTAGTAGCAGGAAATTCACACCTAATAGCCTGGGGTAATATGTCCCCCTGTGGCGATTTTAGTAGTATACCTAGACCTACACCTCTTACATTAGATGCACCATCAGTATATAATATCCAGGATTCTAAGTTTTCTCCTAGCTGTTGTACTTCTAAGTCTACTTCTTTTTGGATGTCACTACTGAAATCAGCCACAAAATCTGCTAAAGCCTGAGACTTTATGGCATTTCTAGGTTCATACACCAAGTCATAAGCACTTTATTTCACTGACCACTTAGCCATTCTACCTGACATCTCAGGTTTCCTAAGCACATTTTTAACAGGATAATTTGTTTTAACATGAATCCTATGTGTTTCAAAGTAATGTCTAAGCTTTGTTGATGCCATAACTAAGGCTAATATCAATTTTTCTAAATGAGAATATCTAGTTTCAACGTCTAACAAACTTTTACTTACATAATAAACAGGATACTGCTGACCTTCATGATCCTTTACAAGGACAGCACTTACTGCATTCATAATGGTTCACCATCCTTAGGCTTCATTAGTAGAGGTGCAGTTGAAAGGTATTTCTTCAAATCCTGCAAGGCTGCTTCATGCTTCTCCCCCCATTCAAACTTCTTATTTTTCTTCAGGATATCATAAAACTCCTTGCATTTTTCTGAGGATCTTCAGATAAATCTATTTAATGCCGCTACTCGTCCTGTCAGTCTTTGAACATCCTTCATGTTAGAAGGTGACTTGATATCTTGGATGGCTTTGATCTGTTCTGGGCTTGCTTCTATCCCTCTTTTAGTTACCATATATGCTAGAAACTTTCCTGCCCCCACTCCGAAATGGCACTTAGCAGGATTTAGTTTCATGTTATATTGATCCAGGATGTCAAACGCTCCCTTAATATCCTGGAGATGATCCTCAGCCTTTTTAGATTTTACCACCATATCGTCGATATACAACTCCATGGTGTCCCCCAGTTTGTCTTTGAACATCATGTTTACCAACCTCTGGTATGTTGCACCTGCATTTTTCAAACCGAAAGGCATAGCAGAATAACAATAAATACCTGTTGGTGTCATGAAGGCAGTATCCTCCTGGTCCGAAGGTTCCATATGGATCTGCTGAAATCCTGAGGATGCATCCATGAAGGTTAACATTTCGTGGCCGGCGGTAGCATCTACCATTGAATCAATATGAGGTAGAGGAAACGGGTCTTTTGGACAAGCCTTGTTCAAGTCTGTATAATCCACACAAACTATCCATTTCCCGTTTTTCTTTTGTACCACTACTACATTCGCTAGACACCTTGGAAACTTGACTTCTCTGATCATCTTGCTCCTTAGTAGTCTTTCAACTTCCTCTTGGATGATCACATTTCGCTCCGGAGCATATTTCCTTCTTTTCTGTTGGACATGCTTGAATGACCTGTCAATACCAAGCTTGGGTGTTATAACATCCTTGGAAATACCTGTCATATCCTCATGTTTCCATGCGAAGTCGACATCCTGCATTTCAAAAAGTTGGTTAATTGGTTTTCAATATCCTGAGGGATATTGGTCCCTACGAGCGCCGAGATATCCGGATTATCTTGATCCAGGATAATTTTCTTTACATCCTGCTCTGAAGCCTCCACGATATCCTGGGCCCGTATCTTTAATTGCTATGCCGCATTAGGCTTGGTAGAGGATTTCATGGAGGATGAGTAACACTCCTTTGCTTCCTGCTGGTCACTGTCTACTTTGACAACCCCCCAAGGTGTAGGGATTTTGATGCACTGATGATAAGTTGACGGCACAGCTTTCATATCATGGATCCATGGCCTGCCTAATATGATATTATAGCAGGATAGGTAGTCCATTACACAGAAGCGTTGTATTGAATTGACCCCTTCAACATATACTGGTAATTTAATCTCTCCCACGGTATTCTTAGCTTCTCCACTGAAGCCAGCGAGTACAGTGGATTTTGAAGTGATATCCATTGGGGATACATTCATCCTCTTCAACGTCTCTAGTTGGACTATGTTGACGGAGCTTCCATTTTCCACCAATATCCTGCATACAAAATGGTTAGCCACATATAATGTTATTACCAGAGCATCATGGTGAGGATCCTGGACAGTATCCCTGTCATCGCTATCAAAAGTGATCACTTTATTAGCTGTGAGGGTTGTCATCCTGGTTGGTCTTTCTCCTCTTTCGGCTTTAGCCTCCTTTGCATGCCTCTTGGCCGCTGAATATGAAGTCCCACAAATGTCGGATCCTCCTGAAATAAAGTTGATTATCTTGGCATCCGCAGGAGGTGGTGCTGCACGTTCAGGATCCTTCTCAGTATCCTGACCCTTGTTTTTCTTTTCTCCCAGGAGATTCCTCAGATAACCTTTGCTCAGGAGATAGCTTATTTCCTTCCTCAGAGCAATGCAAGCCTCCGTAACATGTCCAAAATCTTCATGGAATGCACACCATTTGGACTTATCCTTCCAATCAGCCTTTTGTTGATTCTTCCGAGGCCACCTTGTTTTGTCTCCTAAACCCTGCATAGCAGACATTAGTTCAGGTATATTAATAGAAAAACAATACTCAGATAACTCGGGATACTCCTCATGATCCTCGTCTTCAACAGCATTCACTTTCTTGTTATCATTTCTACCATACGGCTTAGAGCGGTATGGTTTGTACGAGGATTCTGACTTCCTGTTAGTTGATTCATATGTTGAGGATGCATTCATCCTCTCTTGCATTTTCTTATCATCCTCCAGCCTGATATATCTCAATGCCCTGTTACGAGCTTCATCCAGATTCCTGCAGGGATTCATCACACGATCCTGGTAAAATTGGGAATCTTTCTGCAATCCCATCTTGAAAGCCTGCACAGCTGTTGCAACATCAAGATGTGGGATATCCAATGATTCCTGGCTAAACTTATTCACATAATCTTTCAGAGATTCCTGAGGTCCTTGAGTTATTCTATAAAGATCACTGGTTAATTTCTCAAAACTACGGCTGCAAGAAAATTGACTATTAAATAAGTTAACCAAATGAGCAAAAGAAGTAATTGAGTGAGGAGGAACGTTTAACAGCCATTTTAAGGCTGATCCTGTTAAGGTAGAGCCGAAACCCTTGCATAAGCATGCTTCCTTAAGTTCTGGAGGGATAGTGTTGATTTCCATCCGTTCCCTATACTGGGCAATATGTTCCTTAGGATCCGTGGTTCCATGATAAAGCTTCATGTTGGGAGTTTGGAATCTTTTTGGGATTTCAGCATCACAAATAGGATGCACAAACCGAGATATCTTGTGGCTATCCTGGGATACTTCAGGGATCGGCTGAACCACCCCAGGTACACTGGATATCATATCCTTTAGCTTCTGAAGCTCCCTAGATAATGCCGATGTCACACCTGTATCCTGCAAAGATCCAACACCGTTTGTGGCAAGAGTATTATTATTATTAGATACATTACCGATCTGGGGATTCTGGCCATATCCTAAAGCATATCCTGAGCTTCTCACAGTTGACACTCTAACCGAAGAGGGTATCTCAGGAGTATGATTCTGGGAATGACTAGGTATAATATTTCCCCGATTATCCTCAGTGTAGACTGCAGAACTGAAGTTCAAAGCCCTGGGCTGCAAGGGAGTGACAGTATCTTCAGCAGGCCTGCTCGAGCTTGACTTCAAGACATGTATCTCTCTCATCAGCATCTGATTAGTTTCCTGCTGCTGCCTCATCTGTTCCTTTACACTACCAAACAAACTTAGAATTTCCTCATTAGAAGCTAAAACAGGACCGGATCCATGGACATTGCGAGTGGGAATAACATCTCGAGCCATATGAATTTCAGTTCCTTGGGAAGAAGCTTGAGATCTCGGAGGAGGTGGTGGAAGCACCGAACCAATTGTTGTGGAGTTTGTAGCAGACATGGTGGAAGAGCTCATGTTTGATCTTGAGGCCATTGAAAACAGTTTTGAAAGGAATTTTGAAAACAGAAAACCAAATAGCGATTTTGCAAAGGCTTTTAGTAAAAATAGCACCACTTGCCCCACGGTGGGCGCCAAATTGTTTTGGTCAAAAATTACCGAAGCAATTAAGTGATCAAATTAGTTAAGTGAGGTAGTGTGCTAAGAGAATGTGTTCAAAAATATGTTAATTGAGTTATTTGCAAAAACAATTTCAGGATACGGCTCAGAATATAGAGTTGTATCTGTGATCAAACAATGAGAAAAAAAGTAAAGGTTGACACGTGATGTACGAGGAAAGCCCTTGATCAATCTAGATCGCCGGCACAAAACCTCGAGAGCTGACAATCGCAGCTGCCTTGTTCTTCTATTACTTCAAACGTCAGGATACAGTGCAGGATGTAGTGCGGATCAACTAGGTGTTACAATGTAATTTGGGTACAAGTGTTTTCTAGAAGCTAGAGAGCTAAAGTGTACGAAAGAGTGCGAGTGTAAAAATTGTGTGCCTTAATCTGATCCGCCCCATCTATTTATAGTAAAAGAAATTGAACAAACTATCCTATTAAACTAGGATCCGGCGAATATTCCCCACTCGAACGTTGTAGACCTGGTCTTTCGGGTCCAACGTCTCTCAAACAACTTATTTGCCCGAGTCTTTAGGAGAAGAAGTCCATCTGACCGTTAGTGACTTGCAGCCTCTTACCTGCACGTGAATTATTAAGTTAACACCAGGATATCGCCCGGGATGTTACCAATATCCCGATCCAGTATCCTGATAACAAGCAAACAGTCAAAGGCAAGATATTAGTCAGGATATATAGGCTCGGAAAATGGCCCATAACAATATCAGACTTCAGTTTTATATTGACTGCCTTTTGAACTTGCCCCTCATTTGGTTTTCTGGGAGAATAACCTTCCCAGATCGGAGGCGGACACTTGTTATAGATAACACTCGGTTTCTTACCAGTATCCTTCTTCTTTGGCTTCTCATCCTGAAATGCTTCGAAACCTGCAACAGTTGGATAAATTCGATCAATAAGATAATCAGAACTAGAATAACTCTGTAATAAGCGCGTGATTCTCTCATTCTGAATTTTCTCAGTCTCCAACTCTTGTTTCAGCTTGGCACATTCCTCAATGTAATAGTTTATAGCTTTTTGTTTCGTCATCATCGTTGCATTTATCATTGCCAAAGCGTCTTCTCTCTCAGAATTTGTCTTTTGAAGACCAATTACTGTTCTATTCTATACATCATAAGATTCCTTCACGTAATTGAGATTAAATAGTAATTGTTCCTTCATCTTCTCAAACTCAGCCAACTTTTCACCATTAGCTGCACATTCCTTGCAAGATTCTAGACACTTTGAGCAAGGCTTGATGACTTCCACAATCTTTTCTGCTTCACTGATTTTCTCAGCTTCAATCACCTTCTCAGTTTCAAGAATCTCCTCAGCAAAAATTTTAATTTCTTCATTTTGAACAGTTTCATCTTCTTGAGTAACATTTTCAGACTTCATTTGCTTTTGTTCTTTTGCTGCTCGTCTCTCCTTCAGCTTCTCCAAGCGATCTGCAAAATAAAATTGAAAGCTTTCAGGAGATAGATGAGTTTTTGCAACATTAATATGTCTTTCTTCTTCATCATCACCACTGTCATCAGTTGGTGATTGATCAAACTCTATTGACTTGTCCGAACTATCATCTGAAGAACTAGAATCAGATGATGTTTGATCAAAAACAGTTTCTCTTTCTGAACTTTCATCTGAACTTTGTGAGCTTTCATCTAATGAAACAGACTTTTCTTCTTCATTCTTCACACTAACACCAATAGCTTTCAACAACTCGGTAAACATATCTGGTTCATTCACAATTTTAGCAATGAAAGTGTTTTGGTCAAAAATTACCGAAGCAATTAAGTGATCAAATTAGTTTTGTGAGGTAGTGTGCTAGTAATACTTTGCGAAAAAATATGTTGGTTTGTTAGCTTGCAAAAACAGTTTCAGGATATAGCTCAGGATACCCAGCTATATCAATAATCAAACAATGAGCAAAAATGTAAAGGTTGACACGAGATATACGAGGAAATCCCTTGATCAATCTAGATCTCCGGCATAAAACCTCGGGAGCTGACAATCGCCGGCTGCCTTGTTCTTCTTATTGCTTGAATAACCAGGATACAGTGCAGGATATGACTCAGATCAATGCTAAGTGGTACAACAATTACAAGTGTTGAGTGTTTTTGCGTAATAGAAAGAAAAAAGAAGTGAGTTCGAGAGTAGAGAGTGAAGTGTGTGTTCCTATTTATCTGGCCTTCTATTTATAGTTACAAATAACAAACTAACTCTCCTATTATTCCGGGATGCTGGGAATATTCCATTCTGAACATTGGGGGACTATTTTTACTTGTTTTCCACGTGCTTATTGACTATAAAACTGGGTCTTCAGCTCACATAACTGTTACAACGTTAATAACATTGACCAGCATCCGAAATTCTTGCGGAATATGCCTTTCTTCTATTCTGACCGTTACAAGAGCTATTCTTCCGCCATCAACGTCTTTATCCTGACCAATTTGAGCGGGTCTTCAGGATGACTTGGTCCTCATGAACGTTAGTCCCTTGTAACCAACATTTTACAAGCCAATCGTTAGTAATAGTCAGGATACTGCCTCAGGATGTTACCAATATCCTAACCCGGTATCCTGATCCGATATCCTGATCATGTACAACTAATAAAAAATCAAGATACAAAGTTAGGATATGGGCTCAGAATTTCACCCATAACAATTGTCCCCAAAAATATAACTGTTGGATATCCTGATTCCAACGGATATATTTTTTAGTCATTCCAACATGTTTGGTAAGGATATCTGTTTTAAATATTCCTGCATAGGTTTGGTTACTTCAGAATACTATCATGTAATGAAATTAGAATTACTCCCTTTTATGCAGATTCCATCAAGGACCCTGCTACTTTTGATCTAGAGGAGCTTGACAGCTTTTCTAAGCCTGCCTTGGTGAAAAAGGAGCCATATGTTGCCATCAGCTCTAAGCACTCTGCTGCTGCTGCCGAAGGTTTCTCTTATCGTGACCTTGGCTTCATGGAATCCATCGAGCCCATGATCTCCTTCCCTAATAAGGTAAGTATCCAGATCCTGTATCCCGTACACATATACTGAACCTGTATCCTGGTTAGTTTGTCTTTAATGATACCTATATTTTGTAGGGTCTAAATCATCTGGCCGTCCTGCACTTAGAACAATTTTAATTTCCTGCAAGTAGAATAGTTTGACAGTTGAAGGTGGAGGGATCCTGTGTTTTCAGGACGAAGCCTTCAACTGTTTATGTAAATATACTTTAAAAACTTAATTGTGTTCTTGGTGAATGGGTCTCCTTTTTAGATGAAACCAAGAATACAATCTTTTGGATCAATAATAATAAACTAACCTTTTAGCCTTATTCGTTGTTGTTATATTTTAATTTTGAAAGATATGTTTTGAATATCCTGATCAAATATCCTGGTCAGAATACTGATGAAATGTTCAATACTTTTGTTATCAAAATGTTAAACAAAGCTTGGTTGAATATGAATTTTTAGAAAACTTAGATCATTTAGATAAGGTTTTCAAGACTGGGAAAAATAATAAATCATACCAGAAACACTTAGGCAATAATTTCCATCCTTAACCTTTAAATCCTTTGCAATATCCTCGGCATGGATGTCCCCTGTCTGTGCAGGATATTGCATCAATATATGACACACTTGAGTATCTCCTCACTTAGTGATTAAACTTCATAACTTTTCACCAACAGAAGAACGTGTGTAAACACAATCGTAGTTTGTCATATCTTTGGAACTTTGTCAAAAAGTTTAGTTCCCCTAGGGATAAACCCTTAATATACTGGGGATAAACCCTTAGCATCCTGGGGATAAACCCTTAGCATACTGGGGAAAATCCCAAATTTTCGTGCGCTACAGGCGGGAGTGTATAAACTCCAAGACTTAGAAAGGTGAAAACCTTTAAACTTTATAGAGTATGAAAATACCCTTTCGCGAGAGAGGGTGATCAATCCTCATATACCTTAAGGATCCAGGGTATAGCCAACAGTAACGAAATTGTCAGCCACTTTTATATGAACTGGTCCCGCCACCTTGAACTATCCCTGGATAACTTGCGCTCCAGGCGGGGTGTTTAAACCCAATTCGTGAGAAAGGTGAATACCTTTAAACCAGTGAAGGGATCAGGATCCCTTAAACGTGAGAGAGGGGGCCAATCCTCTAATCTTTCGAAGTATCCTGAGTGTGTATCCTGGAGCTATATCCCGAAGCATATTCTGCAAAACAACTTTAAACTAAGGTGGGTATTAGCCTGGCTAACACCCCTCCGATGCTTAAGTCAGTAATGGGTTGAAAAGAGTAAATAATATTAAACATATTAAAAGAGATAGAATTCATACAATCCTGAGTTAGAAATTAAATTCCAAATTCACTTGAAATAGAGCTTTAGATGTATAGCATAGGATCTTGGTAGCATATCCCCCTCCATATTCTTGAGTCGGTATGCTCCTTTCCTTGATTCTGATTCAATCTCATAGGGTCCTTCCCATTTTGGGGCCAGCTTTCCGTCAGCAGGATTAGTAGTATCCAGAAAAGCTTTTTTCAGTACCCAATCTCCAACCTGGAACCTTCTAGTCCTTATATTCTTGTTATATGCTTAGGATATCCTTTGTTGATATGCTGCCATCCTTAGCCTTGTCGCATCTCTTGTCTCATCAATAGTATCCAATTCCTAGCATAGGACTTCAGGATTCTGCTCAGGATCCCGGAGGTTAGATCTTGCTGTAGGTATTATCATCTCTGTTGGGATTACTGCCTCTACTCCAAATACTAAGGAGAAAGGGGTTTGGCCAGTTGCACCCTTTATTGTTGTTCTATCAGCCCACAAAACAAAAGGTAGTTCTCCTGCCCATCTTCCTTTTTTAGCTCCTAGTCTCTTTTTCAGGTTAATGACTATTATCTTGTTCGAGGATCCCGCTTGCCCATTTGCTTGAGGATGTACCGGAGTAGATGTGATCATTTTGATTCCCCAACTCTTGAAAAAGTCAGTAGTCCTCTTACTTATGAACTGAGAACCATTGTCACATATTATCTCGCTGGTACTCCAACCCTCGTCAGGATATTCTTCTTTATGAAGGATACTACTTCCTGGTCTCTAACTTGGACAAATGCTTCAGCTTCAACCCATTTAGAAAAATATTCAGTCATTGCTAGCATAAAGACTTTTCCTCCTGGAGCTTTTGGCAACTTTCCTACTATGTCCAATCCCACTTCATGAATGGCCAAGGGGAAGCTATAGGATATAATGGTTCAGCCGGTTGATGCAATATGTTGCTATGCCTCTGACATGCATCACATCTTCGACCATATTCTGTAGCATCTTTCTTCATTGTCGGCCAATAGTATCCTATTCTCAACACTTTTGAGAATAAAGATCTGCCCCCATTATGGTTACCACAATCCCCTTCGTGTATATCCTGAAGCACTTCCATGGCCTCAGGATCCTTCAAGAATCTTAGGTATGGACATGCAAGAGATTTCTCATACAAAATATTATTTATAATGGTGAATCGTGATACCTTCATCCTAAATGCCTTAGGATTTTCGTCTTCAGGAATGTGTCCTTCCTTGAGATATCTTATGATTGGAGTCGTCCAGGATCCAGTATCCTTCTCAGGATCATGACCAGGATCCTGAATGCTTGTTACCTCTTTATCCTGAGCTTTGAAGGGATCCATGGCAGGATACAGGATATGAAGTATCGGTATTTGGGTTACCTCCGGTATCCTGACTTGTTTTGCTCAAAAATCACACAAGGATAATGCAACCAAACTCTCTGTTAACGGGGAATGATGCTTGTAGTGATGGATAAAGTAAAGGATCACTTAAATGTAAATTGCACAAGTGACACAAGGATTTATACGAGGAAAAAGCCCTTGATCAATGAATGATCTCCGGCATAAAAAACCTCGGGTGATGGAAACTACCGATCACCAAACTTCAATATAATAAACAATGTTTACAACTTTGGATGGTAACGAGCTAGGTACAAGGATCACTATGGTGTAGTATGCTAGAGTGTGTAAGAAATGTGTTGTGTCTTCCGAATGCTTGAGAGTGCCCTTTATATAATTGTGTGTGGTTGAATTTAGGTAAGTCACCTAACTACTAGCTCGTTACCCCTTTAGAAACAGAAGTAAATTTAGCCTAACTAAACGCCCGTAATTTGTGCTAAGTTTCCATATTCTCCACAACGTCTATTTCTGGTTATGCATGTGCGAAATTAGCGTGAAAGATTCCTTAATAACGTTGCCAAGACCAGGTCCAACTCGTAATTCCTGCAAAACAACATTAAATATAAAGAGAACAATCGTTAGTATAAGGATCCTTAGGATGATCCATGATCCTGATCCTGAAGCTCTTCTGAGGATCACTATCTGCCAAAGAAACAAGGATCACTTGTTAGGATATCATGTAAGGATCATAGGTCATTAAAATCCTGCCCTAACAATTGCCCCCAAAATATAAGGAGTAATTATGTAATATTAACGAGTTATATTTTGCTGATCTTATCTGTAACTAACTCAACGGATATATAGCCGTTGTGAACGAACTATCGGTTGCAACCCTGACGTCACGGAGGTGACTGCCCTGCACAAATCATGATTATAAATAGAGATAGGGATAGGATCGTTTGCATTTAAAATCAAGAACTTCTCCCTTTATAACCGCAACCAGAGGATTGAACAGGTATTCCCTTCATCTTCTCTCTCGATTGCTCTGTTTTTCTTCTTGTGTCTATTTCGTTCAAAATGTTGCTCCGGAATTCTCCTGCCAAGGATTAGCAGAAAGAAAGCCCCTTTAAAAGCCAAGGGATCATCACAAACTCTGCTACAGAACGCTGTATCTTCGCTGATCCTTAGATTGACAGGATTCGGTGCTGTTTTCCTGCAAATACGGTGTTCAAAGCTTATGATCCTTCTGCCCTGAGTGACCACACCTCCGATTCATGGGTTGCCTTTCCTGTGATCCCGTTTTCCATAGGTTATACGTATCCCTTTCCAGCCTTCACCCAAGCCTTCTTCTCCTTGACCGGCATATCTTACATCCAAGCCATGCCGATGATCTGGAGGGTTTTGTTTACCCTTGAGAGGATCATCGAGCAAGAGGGGATTGACTTAGGTATGGCCGAGTTGGGTGAGCTATACGATCTGACCACCTTTGGTTCCCATCGTTATCTGTTTAAACGTAGACCCGGGGAGGAGCATCCGATCTTCAAGGCTACCAAGAGTGATACTAATTGGAAGCGGCGGTTCTTTTTTGTAAGGAGAGATACCATCCCTGATGGGGAGGATTTGCCCAAGAAGTGGGTTACCCATGGTAGGATAGAGGATCCTGGGAAGGATCACCGTAGAACTTGTCCTTTAGTATAAGGATCACTGATGTTCTGTTGTTTTCTTGTTGTGCAGCTATCTCTGTTTCACATCTGAAGTTGACTCCTGCTGCAAAAGAGAGACTCCTGGCCTTTAAGAAGCTTGATCCTGAAGTCAGAACTTTCAAGATTACCACCCAGGATTCTCAGGAAGTATCCTCTGCTTCTGTCACAATGTCAAGTAAGTATCCTTATTTAAGGAGTATTTATATAATGAGAGTCAAATAAAATTAAGATACTTATCTTGTTTTGGTTGTGCAGGCGCTGGAAAATCCACCAAATCTTCCTCAAAGTTCGGCATCACTGATCTTACTAACGTCAAATCCTCTAAGAAGAAGACCCCTGCTGCTAGCCCAACTGCTTCGGCCCCTAAAGAACCTATCAAGGGAAAAGGAAGCAAGAAGAGAAAGGCCTCTGAAGCTGAGGATTTGCAAGGTCTGCCCCTGCTCCGCCAACAGTGTCTGGATTACATCAACGAGGTAAGGATCACTGTCCTGCTTGTGTATCCTGCTAGTCTAAGGATCACTTGGTTTCTGACATCATTCCTTGTCTTCCTTGTAGAAATTTGCTGAGGTAGAGACATATGTTGGCCATGTTGAGGATCAGGATCGCCAGATTGCTGACCTTCAACAGGTTGGGGTGTTGAAGGATCTCAAGATAGCCGATCTTCAGAAGGAGCTCCAGGCCACCAAGAATGATGCTGCCAAGATGCTGATCAACTTTGACTATGAGAAGCACGAGATCACCCAGGATGCCAAGGTCTCTGCCGCCATAGCTATGTACAAGATCCAGCTGCAAATGGCCATGGAAGCCCAGGATCCTGCTTTTGATAAGAGCACCTGGGATGTTGAAGGCTGGAAGACTAGGCTGGCTGAGCTGGAGGATGACGAGGAGGATGAGGAGATCTCGATGCTTGAGGGTGGAGGCAAGGACCAAGGTGGTGAGGCAAGCGGAGCTGGTGGTGATGGTGCAGCGAAGGATTGAGCTGCAGGATTGGGCGATGATGGAAATTTCGAGACTTAGCCGGAGCCCAATTTTTTTTGTTTGGTGGTTGTTTGTTTGAATAGTTTGATGGTTTGTACTTTGAACAATAGTTTCTAGGGTAAGGATCGTGGATCCTTTGAACAATAGGTGGGATAATAGGTGGTGGAGGGATCCTCTGTTTGGGGGATGAAGCCACTTGTTATCCTGCCGACCTTTATTTCCTGCACTGCTATGACCGCATGAACAATGGACACCCTTTGCCAACCCATGTGGACGGGCCACGTTTTGCTGGTAGAAACGTGGGTTGGCAATTTTGACAACTTTAAAGGGTTAAATATTTTGTGAATGAATAAAACTTTTAACTTTTGACTTATCCTGTGACGTTATCCTTGTATATCTTTTAAACTTTCAATTGTTTTGATTTATACTTGTCTGAGTAAGAAAAGTTAATCAAATTATGTTTAAGAAATTTAGGATATAATCCAGGATCAAGTATCCTATAGTCGAAAACTTCCAAAAAGTAGTTCATTTTAAGGATCATAGGTTCAGTTGTCAAGGTATAAGGGTTATTCAAATAAATAATGAATGAAATTAAAAATAGTAAAGGATCATACCTGAGGATCCAAGTTAGGATCCTTACCGTTAATACTGTAACCAGGGTAAACATAAGAAAAGCCTTAGTAGATAACAAGGATTGAAGATCCTTAGTTGTTTAACTTCGAAAACCTGAAAATAGAATATAGTTTGGAACTGAGCCAATATAAAAGACAAGTTAGTAACTGGGGACAAGCCCAACAATTCAAAGGATAACTGGGGACAAGCCCAAAGGATAACTGGGGACAAGCCCAAAGGATAACTGGGGACAAGCCCAAAGGATCACTGGGGACAAGCCCAAGGATCATAGGTGAACTGGAGTATGGCCCTTACTGGCGACTCTCCAAACTTAGTGACATGATAATGCCAAAACCTTAGCTAACGTGAAAACGTTAGAAACCTTAGGAACGGATGTATGGTACGTCTACCATTATACGTAGGATCCTAGGTATAGCCAGTACGATGGAATTATCAGCCCCTAAAGCGAGTACTGGTCCCAAAGACTTGAACTATACGAGGATCATCGTGCGTTACAAGCGAAACTGGGGACAAGCCCAAGGATAACTGTTTTGGTCAAAAATCATACAAGGATAATGCAACCAAACTCGTTGTAAACGGGGAATGATGCTTGGTACATGAACAAACAGAAGGATCACTTAAATGAAAATTGCACAAGTGACACAAGGATTTATACGAGTAAAAAGCCCTTGATCAATGAATGATCTCCGGCATAAAAAACCTCGGGTGATGGAAACTACCGATCACCAAACTTCAATATAACAAATAATGTTTACAACCTCGGATGGTAACGAGCTAGGTACAAGGATCACTATAGTATCGTATGCTAAAGCGTGTGAGAAATGTGTTGTGTCTTCCAAATGCCGAAGAGTGCCCTTTATACAAGTGTGTGTGGTCGTATTTTAGGTAAATCGCCTAACTACTAGCTCGTTACCCCTTTAAAAATAGAAGTGAAATTAGCGTAATTAATCTCCCTTGAATTGTGCCGAGTTTCCATATTCTTCATAACGTCCATCTTTGATTATGCATGTGCAAAATTAGCGTGACAGATTCCTTGATTACGTTGCTAAGACCAGGTCCAACTCGTAATTCCTGTAAAATAACATTAAATCCAAAGAGAACAATCGTTAGTATGAGGATCCTTAGGATGTTCAGTGATCCTTATCCTGGAGCTCTTCTGAGGATCACTATCTGCCAAAGAAACAAGGATCACTTGTTAGGATACCAAGTAAGGATCATAGGTCATAAAAATCCAGCCCTAACAATTGCCCCCAAAATATAAGGAGTATTTATGCAATATAAACGAGTTATATTTTGCCGGTCTTATCTCTAACTAACTCAACGGATATATAGCCGTTAAGATGGAACTATCCGTTGCGATCTGACGTCATGGAGATGACAGCCCTGCACAATCATGATTATAAATAGAGATAGGGATAGGATCGTTTGCATTTAAATTCAAGAACTCTTCCCTTTATAACCGCGATCAGAGGATTTGAACAGGTATTCCCCTTTATCTTCTTCTTGCTTGCTCTGTTTCTTTTTCTCTTTTCATCGTCTTGTAAAAAATGTTGCTCCGGAATTCTCCCAGCAAGGATCCTAAGAATAACAGCCCCTTGAAGGGTCAAGGGATCATCAAGGATTCCCCCACCGAGAGGTGTTGTTTTACTGATTCTCAGATTGACAAAATCCGTCATTGTTTTCCGGCGAACACCTTCTTTAAATCTTTTAGCCCTACCGCTTTGAGCGATTACATCTCTGAGACTTGGGTAGCTTTCCCGGTCACTCCTTTCATGATAGGATACTCGTATCCTTTCCCTCAGTTCACCGAGTCCTTTTTCTCTCTTATCGGCATCTGCTATATCCAGGCTATGCCGATGATCTGGAGGGTTTTATACACCCTTGAAAGGATCATCGAACAAGAAGGAATTGATCTGGGTATGGCGGAGTTGGGTAAGATGTATGATCTTACAACTTTTGGATCCCACCGGTACTTGTTCAAACGAAAACCTGGAGAGGAGCACCCTGTTCTCAAGGTTACCAAAAACGATGTGAACTGGAAGCGGCGGTTCTTTTTTGTGAAGAGAGATACCATCCCTGATGGGAAGGATCTGCCCAAGAAGTGGGCTACCCATGGTAGGGTAGAGGATCCTGGAAGGATCATCGTAGGACTTATCCTTTAGCATAAGGATTACTGATGTTCTGTTATTTTCTTGTTGTGCAGCTATCTCCGTTTCACATCTGAAGTTGACACCTGCTGCAAAAGAGAGGCTCCTGGCCTTTAAGAAGCTTGATCCTGAAATAAGAACTTTTCAGGTAACCACCCAGGATTCTCAGGAAGTATCCTCTGCCTCTGTCACAATGTCAAGTAAGTATCCTTATTTAAGGAGTATTTATATAATGAGAGTCAAATAATATTAAGATACTTATCTTGTTTTGGTTGTGTAGGTGCTGGAAAATCCTCTAAGTCTGCTTCAAAGTTCGGCATCGATGATCTTACAAATGTCAAATCCTCAAGGAAGAAGACTCCTGCTACTAGCCCAACTGCTGCGGCCCGTAAAGCACCTATCAGGGGTAAAGGAAGCAAGAAGAGAAAGGCCTCTGAGGATTTGCAAGGTCTGCCCCTGCTCTGCCAACAGTTTCTGGACTACTTCAACGAGGTAAGGATCACTGCCCCTGTTTGTGTATCCTGACAGTTTTGAGGATCACTTGTTTCTGATGTTATCCCTTGTCTTCTTTGCAGAAATTTGCTGAGATAGAGACGTATATTGGCCACGTCGAGGATCAGGACCGCCAGATTGCTGACCTCCAATAAGTCGCTGTGTTGAAGGATCTCAAGATAGCTGATCTTGAGAAGGAGCTCCGAGCCACCAAGGATGATGCTACTAAAATGCTGATCAACTTTGACTATGAGAAGCATGAGATCACCCAAGATGCCAAGGTCTCTGCTGCAATAGCAATGTACAAGATCCAGCTACAAATGGCTATGGAGGCTCAGGATCCTACCTTCGACAGGAGCACATGGGACGTAGAGGGCTGGAAGGCGAGGCTGGCAGAGCTTGATGATGATGAAGAGGCTGAGGAGATCCCGATGCTTGAGGGTGGAGATGCTGGCAAGGATCAGGGTGGAGAGGCAAGTGGAGCCGGTGGTGATGGTGCAGCGAAGGATTGAACTGCAGGATTGGGCGATGAAGGAAACTTCTAGATATAGCCGGAGCCCAATTTTTTGTTTGGTGGTTGTTGATGTTTTTAAAACAATTATGGTCTGTATTTGAACAATAGGTTTAGGGTTGAGGATCTAGGATCCTGTGAACAATAGGTAGGATTACATATGGTGGAGGGATCCTTTGTTTGGGGGATGAAGCTGTTGTGATCCTGCCGCTTTTAATTTCCTGCACTTGCTATGACCGCGTGAACAATGGACACCCTTTGCCAACCTGTTTTGGTCAAAAATCACACAAAGGATAATGCAACCAAACTCTATGTAAACGGGGTATGATGCTTGGTTTGTTGAAAAAGTAAAGGATCACTTTCACTATGAAATATGCAAAGACACAATGATTTATACGAGGAAAAAGCCCTTGATCAATGTATGATCTCCGGCATAAAAAACCTCGGGTGATGGCAACTACCGATCACCAAACTTTTATATAAGAAAAATAGTTACAACTTCGGATGATAATGAGCTGGGTACAAGGATCACTATAGTTTCGAGTGTCTAAGCGTGTGGGAATTGTGTTGTGTGTTCTTCCGAATGGGGAAGAGTGTTATATATACAAGTGTAGGTGACCTATTTTAGGTAAAAAGACTAATAATCAGCTCATTACCCCTTTAGAAACAAAAGTAAATCTAGCCTAAATTATCGCCCTTAAATCATGCCAAGTTTCCATATCCTTCACAACGTCCATCTCCGATTAAGCACATGCTATAGTTGTAAAGACGCGTCCTGTGATTGTGATGCTTAAGAGCGGATCCTGCTAGATGTCCTGCAAAACAACATTAAATTCAACGAAAGCAACTGTTAGCATGAGGATCCTATGATGGTCCGTGATCCTGATCCTGGAACTCTGCTGAGGATCACTATCTGCCAAAGAAACAAGGATCACTGGTTAGGATCACACGTGAGGATCATGTATTGTAAAAATCCAGCCCTAACAATTGCCCCCAAAATATAAGGAGTTTATTGTAAATTAATGAGTTATATTTTGCTTTGATCTTTATCTGCAACGAACAACTCGGATAACTAGCCGTTAATCTCGAACTAGCCGTTGCAACCTTTACCTCATTGAGGTGACATCCCTGCAAATCATGATTATAAATAGGAGATAGGGTTAGGATCAATCTGCATTTAAATTCAAGATATATTGCCTTTATAATCTCAACCGAAGATCAATCAGGTATTCTCTTCTTTTCCTCTCTTGCTCTGTTTTTCTGCTTTTACCCTGCCGAGAGTATGTTGCTCCGAAATTCCCCTCACAAGGATCACAAGAAGAGCAGTCCCCTGAAAAGCCAAGGGATCGTCAAAGACTCTCCTACAGAGAGGTGCTGCTTCACTGATGCTCATCTTGATAGGATCCGTCACTGTTTTCCGGCGGATACCGTCTTCAAGTCTTTTACTCCCACCGCTCTGAGTGATTTCGTTTCCGACGCCTGGGTGGCCTTTCCTGCTACTCCGTTTACCATAGGATATTCATATCCTTTTCCAGCCTTCACCCAATCCTTCTTTTCTCTGACCGGCATGTCCTATATCCAAGCCATGCCGATGATCTGGAGGGTTCTGTGTACCCTTGAGAGGATCATTGAGCAGGAGGGGATCGACTTAGGGATGCCGGAGCTGGCCGAACTATATGATCTTACCACGTTCGGTTCTTGTCGGTACTTGTTGAAACGGAAAGCTGGAGAGGATCACCCTGTTTTTAAGGTCACAAAAAATGATACCAACTGGAAGCGACGATTCTTCTTTGTTAGGAGAGATACCATCCCTAACGGGGAGGATCTGCCCAATGAGTGGGCTACTCATGGCAGGATAGAGGATCCTGGAAGGATCACTATCAGATATGTCTCTCATGATGAGGATCACTAATGTTTTCTTTGTCTTTTGTGCAGCCATATCCGTTGCTCATCTCAAGTTAACTCCTGCTGCAAGAGAGAGAGTTTTAGCTTTCAAAAAGCTTGATCCTGAGACCAGAAGTTTTCAAGTCACCGTCCAAGATTCACAAGAAGTATCCTCCGCATCTGCCACTATGTCAAGTAAGTATTCTTATTAAAGAGTAAGTTATACGTGAGACTGTTTAGTTAGTAAGGGAACTTATCTTGTTTTGACTATGTAGGCGCTGGGAAACCTGCTAAGTCTGCCAAGTCTGCCTCCAAGTTCGGGATTGATGAACTTGCCAATGTCAAGTCTTCAAGAAAGAAGACCCCTGCTGCTAGTCCCTCTGCTTCTGCCCCTAAAGCTCCTATTAGGGGTAAGGGAAAGAAGAGAAAGGCTTCTGAGGATCTTCAAGGATTTCCCCTGATCCGCCAGCAGTTTCTTGATTCTGTCAACGAGGTTAGGATCACTGCCCCTGTTGGTTATCCTGATGGTTTTTGAGGATCACCTATGTCTGACGTCATATCTTGTTGTTTTTGCAGAAACTTACTGAAATAGAGACTTATGTTAACCACGTCGAAGATCAAGATCGCCAAATTGCCGACCTCCAACAGATGGGTGTGCTGAAGGATCTCAAGATAGCTGATCTTGAGAAGGAGCTCCGGGTTACCAAGGATGAAGCTGTCAAAGCATTGATCAAGTTTGACTACGAGAAGCATGATATCACCCAGGATGCTAAGGTCTCTGCTGCGATAACCATGTATAAGATCCAGCTGCAAATGGCTGCGGAGGCTCAGGATCCTTCCTTTGACAAAGGCACATGGGATGTGGAAGGTTGGAAGGCAAGGCTGGCAGAGTTGGAGGATGATGATGATGCTGAGGATATCCCTATGCTTGAAGGTGGTGATGCTGGCAAGGATCAGGGGGAAGCAAGTGGAGCTGGTGGTGATGGTGCAGCGAAAGTTTAAGCTGCAGGATTGGGCAATGATGGAAATTTCTAGACATAGCCGGAGCCCAATTTTTAAAATTTGGTAGTGGTTTTTGTGGTTGTTGGTGTTTTCAAACAATGATGGTCTGTACTTAAACAATAGTTTTTAGGGTTAAGGATCCTGGATCCTTTGGACAATAGGTAGGATCGCAAATGGTGGAGGGATCCTCTGTTTGGGGGATGAAGCCTTTGTGATCCTGCTGCCTTTAATTTCCTGCACCTGCTAAGACCGCATAGACAGTGGACACCCTTTGCCAACCCATGTGGACGGGCCACGTTTTGCTGGTAGAAACGTGGGTTGGCAATTTTGACAACTTTTTGAAAGGGTTTAAGATCCTTTTGTTAATAAAATAACTTTAATCTTTCTGGCTTATCTCGTGTTGTTATCCTTTATTTATCCTCTTTATTTTCCAGTTGTTTTAGAAATATATTTGTTAGAGTAACAAGAGTTGAGCAAACCATGTTTAATAATTTTAGGATATGATCCTAGATCAAATATCCTGACACTGAAAATATCTGAAGCAATCAATTTCAAGGATCATAGGTTTAGTTGTCAAAGTGTAAGGGTTGTTTAGTATAATCAAAATAGTCAAGGATCATACCTGAGGATCCAAGTTAGGATCCTAACCTTTAATCAAGATAACCGTAGATGAGATTTTAATGGATAATAAGGATTAAGGATCCTTATGTGTTTAACTTTAAAAACCTGAAAAATGAAACATGACTTGGGACTAAGCCAATGTAAAAGATAAGTTAGTAGCTGGGGACATGCCCAAAGGATAACTGGGGATGATCCCAAAGGATCACTGGGGACAAGCCCAAAGGATAACTGGGGACAAGCCCAAAGGATCATATGTAAACTGGAGTATGGCCCTTACTGGCGACTATCCAAACTTAGTGACATGAAAATGTCAAAACCTTAGCTAACGTGAAAACGTTAGAAACCTTAGGAACGGATGTATGGTACGTCTACCATTATACGGAGGATCCTGGGTATAGCCAGTACGATGAGGTTGTCAGCCCCGGAAGTGGGTACTGGTCCCAAAGACGTGAACTATATCAGGATCATCGTGCGCTGCTGGCGGAAACTGGGGATAATCCCAAGGATAACTGGGGTTGAACCCAAGGATCTGTGGTGCTTTCGAAGAGCTTTAACGATATGCTGAAGATACCTGAACTATCATAACTCAAATGGTTCGTGAGAAGAGGATGAAGGATACATGATCCTTATCCTTAGGTAAAAAGTAAGGAAATGTAATAGTTCTAAGATAAGGACATTACCAGAGTAAGGATCACTGACATCACCGGGATCCTTCGAGGATACTTCAGTGTAAGGATCACATGCTTGAAGGATCATGTTCACATAAAGTATCTCTTTAAGTGAACAGCATTCCAGGCTCGTGGTAACAAGTTTCCTTCCATAGTTAGCAATCTGTATGCCCCCTTTCCTGCTTCAGCTTCAATCAAGTAAGGGCCTTCCCATTTTGGTGCTAACTTCCCATCAGCAGGATTGATAGTGTTTTGGAATGCTTTTCTCAAGACCATATCTCCGACTTGGAACTTCCTTATCCTAACATTTTTGTTGTAAGCACCAGCCATTCTTTGTTGGTAGCTTGCCATTCTTATCCTAGCCAGATCCCTGATTTCCTCAATAGTATCCAAATCCTGAGCCAGGATTGTAGCATTCTCTTCAGGATCACGAGCACTTGTTCTAGCAGTTGGGATCACCATCTCTGTTGGGATCACTGCTTCTGCCCCAAATACTAAAGAGAAAGGTGTTTGACCAGTGGCATTCTTGGGAGTTGTCCTATCAGCCCATAGCACATAAGGTAACTCCTCTGCCCATTTTCCCTTCTTGGATCCTAGCTTCTTCTTCAGATTGTTGATGATGATCTTGTTGGATGATTCTGCTTGGCCATTGGCTTGTGGATGAACTGGTGTTGATGTTATCATCTTAATTCCCCAACTGTCACAAAAGTTAGTGGTTCTGCTTCCAATGAATTGGGAACCATTATCACATACAATTTCAGAGGGAATGCCAAATCTAGTTATAATGTTTCTTTTGATAAAGGATATAACTTCTTTTTCTCTGACTTGAGCAAAGGCTTCAGCTTCTATCCACTTAGAGAAGTAGTCAGTCATGGCAAGCATAAATACTTTTCCACCAGGTGCTTTAGGGAGCTTGCCAACTATATCCATCCCCCATCTCATGAATGGCCAAGAGGATGGTATAGGGTGTAGCAGTTCAGCTGGTTGATGAAGGATATTGCTGTGTCTTTGACAAGGATCACATTTCCTAGCATATTCTATAGCATCCCTTTTCATGGTTGGCCAGTAGTATCCTGTTCTAAGGATCCTTGAGAACAATGCCCTGCCCCCAGTGTGGTTTCCACAATCTCCTTCATGGAAGTCTCTCAACACTTCTCTTATTTCAAGATCCTCGATACATCTTAAATATGGTCCTGCAAGAGATCGTTTATATAGCACATTATTTAGGATTGTGAATTGAGATACCTTAATCCTGAAAGCTCTAGGATTTTCACCCGTCGGAATCTCCCCGTATTGCAAGTATCTCATGATTGGTGAGATCCATGATCCTGCATAAGATTGAGCTTCTTCACTAGGGATTACTACAGTATCCTCTTCTATTTCCATGGCCACCTGATTTTTAATAGCAGGAGCCAGGATATGGATGATAGAGATACTTATATCTTCTGGAATCTTTAAGGATGATCCTAGGTTGGCCAATGCATCAGCTTCCGTGTTATCCTCCCTTGGTACCTGTGTTAAGCTGAAAGAGACAAAAGAGAGTGCCAATTCTTTGACTATCTCTAAATATTTGGTTAGTTTTTCACCTTTAACAGCATAGGATCCGTTAAAGTGATTGGTGATCAATAATGAGTCTACATATACTTTAAGATATATCACCCCCATATCCTTAGCAATTTGCAAGCCAGCAATTAAGGCTTCATATTCAGCCTCATTGTTAGTTGCTTGGAACTCACAGGCTAAGGAGTGGGGTATTATGTCCCCCTGTGGCGATTTTAGTAGTATCCCGAGCCCTGTGCCCTTGACATTTGAGGATCCATCAGTGTGTAGTATCCAAGGATCCTTGGTCTCATCCAGCTGTTGAACCTCCAATTCTGCTTCTTTTTGTAGATCACTACTGAAATCAGCCACAAAGTCAGCTAGTGCTTGGGATTTAATGGCTGTTCTTGGCTCATATCTTATATCATGGGCACTAAGCTTTACTGCCCACTTAGCCATTCTTCCTGACATCTCTGGTTTCCTGAGGACATTCTTAATTGGAAAGTTAGTTCTAACAACAATAGTATGGGTTTCAAAATAATGCCTTAGCTTAGTTGATGCCATGATTAATGCAAGAATAAGTTTTTCGAGGTGTGAGTACCTGGATTCGGCATCAAGTAAACTCTTACTTACATAGTAGATAGGATATTGTGTACCTTCATGATCCTTAACAAGGACAGCACTTACAGCGGTTGAGGATACCGCCAAATATAAGGATAACACATCTCCTTTTTCGGGCTTTGATAATGCTGGTGCTGAGGACATATATTCTTTAAGGGCTTGTAAAGCATTCTCATGTTTCTCAGTCCATTCAAACTTCTTGTTCTTCCTTAGGATATCGTAAAATTCTTTACATTTTTCTGAGGATTTTGATATGAACCTGTTCAGAGCTGCTATCCTGCCTGTTAGCCTTTGCACATCCTTAGCATTGGCAGGGGACTTGATGTTCACTAGTGCTTTAATTTGCTCTGGACTTGCCTCAATGCCCCTCTGAGTTACCATATATCCTAGGAATTTACCTGCCTTAACACCAAAGTGGCATTTTGAAGGATTAAGCTTCATGTTATAATTATCAAGGATATCAAATGCTTCTTCCAAATCCCTTAGGTGATCCTCAGCTTTCTTTGATTTGACTACCATATCATCTATGTATACCAGCCTTTGATATGTTGCACCTGCATTTCTTAATCCAAAAGGCATGGCAATATAGCAATACAAACCTGTTGGGGTCATAAAGGCTGTATCCTCTTGGTCAGATGGTTCCATCTGAATTTGTTGGAATCCAGATGATGCGTCCATAAAGGTCAACAGTTCATGTCCCGCCGTTGCATCCACCATGGAGTCAATGTGGGGTAATGGGAAAGGATCCTTGGGACATGCCTTATTCAGATCGGTGAAATCGACACATACCCTCCACTTTCCATTTTTCTTTTGGACAACAACCACATTGGCTACCCATTTTGGATATTTTACCTCTCTGATCATACCTGCTCGAAGTAGTCTCTCTACTTCTTCTTGGATAATGGCATTCCTTTCTGGTGCAAACTTCCTCCTTTTTTGATGGATTGGTTTTATAGACCTGTCAATGCCAAGTTTATGAGTTATGATATCCTTAGATATACCTGTCATATCTTCGTGCTTCCATGCAAATGTAGATTTTCTTCTTTTGAGGAAGGATATCATATCTTCTTTCATCTTGCCAAGGATCCCTGATCCGATATAGATTTTTGATTCAGGATCACTAGGATCCAAGAGGATTTCATCCACTTCTTGTTCCCTTGCCTCCAAGACATTCCTCGGAGGATACTGTAATTGCTATTGCTCCCTTGGCTTCGAGGTTGGCTTCATGGATGAGGTATAACAATCCTTAGCCTCCTGCTGATCACTGTCGATCTTGATTATTCCCCATGGGCTAGGGAGCTTCACACATTGATGGTAGGTGGATGGGACTGCTTTCATATCATGTATCCAAGGCCTGCCAAGGATAACATTGCAACAAGATAAACAGTCAATAACACAAAATTTCTGATAATTATGTAATCCTTCCACGTAGATTGGGAGTTTGATGTCCCCCAGAGTTTTCTTCGTTTCTCCACTGAACCCTACAAGCATAGAGGATCTTGGTGTGATGTCTGATTCTGGGATACCCATTTTCTTCAGAACATCAAGCTGGATAATGTTCACTGAGCTTCCTCCATCGATAAGGATCCTGCGGACAAAATGGTTAGAGATAAAGAGAGTAATAACTAATCTATCATGATGAGGATCCTGAATGTTAATGCGATCATCCTCATCAAACATTATCATCTTCCCTTCTGAGACACTTGATGTTCTAATAGGTCTTTCTCCATTATCCATTTTTGATTCCTTTGCATGCCTTTTGGCCGCCGAGAAGGATGTACCACAGATGTCTGATCCTCCGGAAATAATGTTGATCACTTGTGCATTTGCCGGAGGTGCTGGAGCCTTTTCAGGGATCCTTTCAGGATCCTGAGTCCTTTGCTTTTTTCTTCCCAACAATTCTTTTAGGTGCCCCTTGCTTAACAGGTATCCAATTTCTTTTCTTAAAGCTATGCATTCTTCAGTTAGATGCCCGAAATCCTCATGGTAGGCACACCATTTTGACTTGTCTATAGTCCCGGATGGTTTATCATTCTTCCTGGGCCACCTAGCTTTTTCTCCTAAATTCTGCATTGCAAGGATTAGTTCATGATTATCAACGGAAAAACAATATTCTGAGATTGGAGGATAATCTTCATCATCCTCTTCTTGGTCAACAGCATGCACATTCTGGTTGTCATTTCTATGGTAGGACTTGAACTTATTGCTCTTGAAGGAGGATCCTTGCTTCTCCTGTTTTGAGGATCCTACTTGTCTCTCCTGGATCCTCTTGTCATCCTCTAGCCGGATGAACCTGAGTGCCCGAGTTCTTACTTCATCTAGGTTCCTGCATTTAGAACAATGAATCCTTAAGCAGTCCCATTTCCTCAGGATCACGGGTACTTGTTCTAGCAGTTGGAACCACCATATCTGTTGGGATCACTGATTCTGCCCCAAACACCAAAGAGAAGGGTGTTTGACCAGTAGCATTCTTGGGAGTTGTCCTATCAGCCCAAAGCACATAAGGCAATTCCTCTGCCCATTTCCCCTTCTTGGATCCAAGTTTCTTCTTCAGATTGTTGATGATGATCTTGTTGGATGATTCTACTTGACCATTGGCTTGTGGGTGGACTGGTGTTGATGTTATCATCTTAATCCCCCAACTGTCACAAAAGTTAGTAGTCCTGCTCCCAATAAATTGGGAACCATTATCACATACAATTTCGGAAGGAATGCCAAATCTAGTTATAATATTTCTCTTAATAAAGGATATAACTTCCTTCTCTCTGACTTGGGCAAAAGCTTCAGCCTCTATCCACTTGGAGAAGTAGTCAGTCATAGCAAGCATGAATACTTTTCCACCAGGTGCCTTAGGGAGCTTGCCAACTATATCCATCCCCCATCTCATAATTGGCCAAGAGGATGGTATAGGATGTAGCAATTCAGCCGGCTGATGAAGGATATTGCTGTGTCTTTGACAAGGATCACACTTCTTAGCATACTCCACAGCATCCCTTTTCATAGTTGGCCAGTAGTATCCTGTCCTTAAGATCCTTGAGAACAATGCCCTGCCCCCAGTGTGGTTTCCACAATCTCCTTCATGGAAATCTTTTAACACTTCTTGAACTTCAGGATCCTCGATACATCTTAAATATGGTCCTGCAAGAGATCGCTTATACAGCATATTATTTAAGATTGTGAATTGAGATACCTTAATTCTGAAAGCCCTAGGATTTTCTCCCATAGGAATCTCTCCGTGTTGTAAGTATCTCGTGATTGTTGAGATCCATGATCCTGAACCAGATTGAGTATCCTCACTAGGGATCATTGCAGAATCCTCTTCTATTTCCATGGCCACCTGATTTTCAATAGCAGGAGCCAGGATATGGATGATGGGGATACTTATATCCTCTGTGATCTTCAAAGATGATCCTAGATTGGCCAATGCATCAGCTTCTGTATTTTCCTCCCTTGGTACCTGTTTTGGTCAAAAATCACACAAGGATAATGTAACCAAACTTTATGTAAACGGGGTATGATGCTTGGTTAACTATGAAAGTAAAGGATCACTTCTGTGATAAAAGATGCAAAGACACAATGATTTATACGAGGAAAAAGCCCTTGATCAATGAATGATCTCCGGCATAAAAAACCTCGGGTGATGGCAACCACCGATCACCAACTTCAATATAACAAAAATATGATTACAACTTTGGATGATAATGAGCTGAGTACAAGGATCACTATTGCTTTTGGTGTCTAAGTGTGTGAGAGTTGCGTTGTATGTCGTGTGTGTTCTTCCGAATGAGGAAGAGTGGTATTTATACATGTGTAGGTGACCTATTTTAGGTAGCTAAACTATTATTCAGCTCATTACCCCTTTAGAAATGAGATACAATCTAGCCTAAATAGCCGCCCATAAATCAAGCCTAGTTTCCATATCCTGTGCAACGTCTTTCTTCAATTAAGCTCTTGCCATATTTGTGAAAACGCGTCCCTGGATCATGATGTCTAGAGCATATCCTGCTAGATGTTCCTGCAAAACAATATTGTATTGAGCGGAAGTAGCCGTTAGTATAAGGATCACTATAATGTCCCATGATCCTGGTCCTGAAGTCCTCCTGAGGATCACTGTCTGCCAAAGGATCAAGGATCACTGGTTAGGATCACTTATAAGGATCACGTATAATAAAAATCCAGCCCTAACAATTGCCCCCAAAATATAAGGAGTTAATTGTAAATAGACGAGTTATATTTTGTTTTGATCTTATCTCCAACGGGCAACTCCGAGTAACTAGCCGTTAATATGGAACTAGCCGTTACGATCATTACGTCATGGATGTGACAATCCCTGCAAATCATGATTATAAATAGGAGATAGGGTGAGGATCAGTTCGTATTTAAATTCAAGATACACTCCCTTTATATTCTGCACCGAAGATTGATCAGGTATCTTTCTCTCTTTCTTTTCTCTTTACTCTGTTTTCTGCTTCTACTCTGTTTCCATCCCGTCACAAACATGTTGCTCCGGAATTCTCCACACAAGGATCCCAAGAAGGATAGTCCCTTAAAAAGCCAGGGGATTATCAAGGATTCTCCTACGGAGAGGTGTTGTTTCACTGATGTTCACATAGACAGAATTCGTCATTGCTTTCCGGCGAATGCCGTTTTTAAATCCTTTGATCCTACTGCTTTGAGCGACTTTGTCTCGGATGTCTGGGTGGCTTTTCCTGCTACCCCGTTTGCTATAGGGTACTCGTATCCTTTTCCAGACTTTACCCAGTCTTTCTTTTCCTTAACCGGCATCTCTTACATCCAAGCTATGCCGATGATCTGGAGGGTTCTTTATACCTTCGAGAGGATCATTGAGCAGAAAGGGATTGATCTGGGGATGACGGAGTTGGCCGAGCTTTATGATTTTACCACTTTTGGTTCTTACCGGTATCTGCTGAAACGGAAAGCCGGGGAGGATCATCCTGTCTTCAAGGTTACCAAGAATGATACAAACTGGAAGCGTCGTTTTTTCTTTGTTAGAAGGGATTCCATCCCGGATGGGAAGGATCTGCCCAAGGAATGGGCCACTCATGGTAGGGTAGAGGATCCTCGAAGGATCACTATCAGTCCTGTCTCATATGATGAGGATCACTAATGTCTTTTTCTTTTTCTTTTATGTAGCTATTTCCGTTGCTCACTTAAAGTTGACCCCTGCTGCAAGAGAAAGAGTGTTGGCTTTTAAAAAGCTTGGTCCTGAAGTTAGAAGTTTCCAAGTCACTATCCAAGATTCTCAAGAGATATCCTCTGCATCTGCCACAATGTCAAGTAAGTATCCTCCTAGAAAGTAAGTTTTATGTAAGAGTATTTAATTTAATAAGGGAACTTATCTTGTTTCTGAATTGTGTAGGTGCTGGAAAATCTGCCAGGTCTGTTAAATCTGCCTCCAAATTTGGGATAAGCGATCTTGCCAATGTCACGTCTTCAAAGAAGAAGGCTCCTGTTGCCAGTCCTTCAGCATCAGCTCCTAAAGCGCCTATCCGAGGCAAAGGGAAGAAGAGGAAGGCTTCAGATGATCTCCAGGGATTTCCCCTCCTCCGTCAGCAATTCCTCGACTACGTGAATGAGGTAAGGATCACTGCCCCTGTTGGTTATCCGTCTCGCACATCCTGTTTGTGTATCCTGCTTTTCTTGAGGATCATCTGATCCTAAGCTTATCTTTTTTCTCCTGTTGCAGAAACTTGCCGAGATTGAGACCTATCTTGGCCATGTTGAGGACCAGGAGAGCCAAATTGCCGACCTCCAGCAAATGGGTGTGTTAAAGGATCTCAAGATAGGAGATCTTGAGAAGGAACTCCGGGTCATGAAGGCTGAGGCTGCTCAGAGGTTGATCGATATGGACAACGAGAAGCAGGAGATCACCCAAGATGCTAAGGTCTCCGCGGCAATTGCTATGTATAAGATACAACTTCAGATGGCCGAGGAGGCTCAGGATCCTACCTTTGACAAAAGCTCGTGGGATGTTGAAGGTTGGAAGGCAAGGCTGGCAGACCTGGAGGACGAGGATGAGGCTGAGGATATCCCAATGCTGGAGGGAGGTGATGCTGACAAGGATCAAGGTGGAGCAGCCGGTGGTGATGGAGCAGCAAAGGAGTAGGCTGCATGATTGGGCGATGATGGATATTGTTGACTAGGCCGGAGCCCAATTTTTTAGGTTTGGTAGTGGTTTTTTGTGGTTGTTGATGGTTTGAAACAATTATGGTCTGTAATCTCTGAACAATAGTTTCTTAGGGTTAAGGATCCTGGATCCTTTGAACAATAGGTAGGATTACAAAAGGTGGAGGGATCCTCTGTTTGGGGGATGAAGCCTTTGTGATCCTGCCGCTTTTAATCTCCTGCACAATGCTAAGACCGCATAGACAATGGACACCCTTTGCCAACCCATGTGGACGGGCCACGTTTTGCTGGTAGAAATGTGGGTTGGCAATTTTGACAACTCTTTGAAAGGGTTAATGATCCTTTTATTTAATAATATAACTTAACTTTTTTGGCTTATCTCGTGTTGTTATCCTTATCTTCTTGTTTCTTAGTTGTTTTTGTAGTATATCTGTTAAAGTGGCAAGAGTTGAAAATATATTTAACAAATTTAGGATATGATCCTAGATCAAATATCCTGAAATTGAAAATATTCAAAGTATTTTAGTTCAAGGATCATAGGTTTGGTTGTCAAAGTATAAGGGTCGGTTAGGATAATGAATATAATCAAAATAGTCAAGGATCATACCTGAGGACCCAAGTTAGGATCCTTACCTTCAATCAAGACAATCATAGATAAGACTTTGATAGTTAATAAGGATTAAGGATCCTTATATGTTTAGACATCCAAAACCTGAAAAGTGAGATATAACTTGGGACTAAGCCAATGTAAAAGATAAATTAGTAACTGGGGACATGCCCAAAGGATAACTGGGGATGATCCCGGGGGATCACTGGGGACAAAACCCAAAGGATAACTGGGGACAAGCCCAAAGAATCGTATGTAAACTGGAGTGTGGCCCTTTTCTGGCGACTATCCAAACTTAGTGACATGAAAATGTCAAAACCTTAGCTAACGTGAAAACGTTAGAAACCTTAGGAACGGATGTATGGTACGTCTACCATTATACGTAGGATCCTAAATATAGCCAGTACAATGAGGTTGTCAGCCCCGAAAGTGGGTACTGGTCCCAAAGACGTGAACTATACCAGGATCATCGTGCGCTGCTGGCGGAAACTGGGGATAATCCCAAGGATAACTGGGGTTGGACCCAAGGATCTGTGGTGCTTTTGGAGATCTTTGACGATTTGCTGAAGATACCTGAACTATCATAACTCAAATGGTTTGTGAGTAGAGGATGAAGGATACATGATCCTTGTCCTTAGGTAAAAAGTAAGAAAATGCAATAGTTTTAGGATAAGCATATTACCAGAGTAAGGATCACTGATATCTCCGGGATCCTTCAAGGATACTTCAATGTAAGGATCACATGCATGAAGGATCATGTTCACATGAAATATTTCTTTAAGTGAACAGCATTCCAGGCTCTTGGTAACAAGTTTCCTTCCATGGTTAGCAACCTGTATGCCCCCTTTCCTGCTTCAGCTTCAATCAAGTAGGGACCTTCCCATTTTGGTGCTAGCTTCCCGTCAGCAGGATTGATAGTATTTTGAAATGCTTTTCTCAATACCATATCTCCGACTTGGAACTTCCTTATCCTGACATTTTTGTTGTAGGTACCAGCCATTCTTTGTTGGTAGCTTGCCATCCTTATTCTAGCTAGATCCCTGATTTCCTCAATAGTATCCAAATCCTGAGCTAGGATTGCAGCATTTTCTTCAGGATCACGAGCAATTGTTCTAGCAGTTGGGATCACCATCTCTGTTGGGATCACTGCTTCTGCCCCAAATACTAAAGAGAAAGGTGTTTGACCAGTGGCATTCTTGGGAGTTGTTCTATCAGCCCATAGCACATAAGGTAACTCCTCTGCCCATTTCCCCTTCTTGGATCCTAGCTTCTTCTTCAGATTGTTGATGATGATCTTGTTGGATGATTCTGCTTGACCATTGGCTTGTGGATGAACTGGTGTTGATGTTATCATCTTGATTCCCCAACTGTCACAAAAGTTAGTGGTTCTGCTTCCAATGAATTGGGAGCCATTATCACATACAATTTCAGAGGGAATGCCAAATCTAGTTATAATGTTTCTTTTAATGAAGGATATGACTTCCTTTTCTCTGACTTGAGCGAAGGCTTCAGCTTCTATCCACTTGGAAAAACAGTCAGTCATGGCAAGCATAAATACTTTTCCACCAGGTGCTTTAGGGAGCTTGCCAACTATATCCATTCCCCATCTCATGAATGGCCAAGAGGATGGTATTGGGTGTAAAAATTCAGCTGGCTGATGGAGGATATTGCTATGCCTTTGGCAAGGATCACATTTCCTAGCATATTCTACAGCATCCCTTTTCATGGTTGGCCAGTAGTATCCTGTTCTAAGGATCCTTGAGAATAATGCTCTGCCCCCAGTGTGGTTTCCACAATCTCCTTCATGGAAGTCTTTCAATACTTCTTCAATTTCAGGATCCTCAATACATCTCAAGTATGGTCCTGCAAGGGATCGTTTATATAACACATTATTTAAGATTGCAAATTGAGATACCTTGATTCTGAAAGCTCTAGGATTTTCTCCCATTGGAATCTCTCCGTCTTGCAAGTATTTCATGATTGGTGAGATCCATGATCCTGCATAAGATTGAGCTTCTTCACTGGGGATTACTGCAGTATCCTCTTCTATTTCCATGGCCACTTGACTTTCAATAGCGGGGGCCAGGATATGGATGATAGGGATACTTATGTCTTCTGGAATTTTTAAGGATGATCCTAAGTTGGCCAATGCATCAGCTTCCTTGTTATCCTCCCTTGGTACCTGTGTTAAGCTGAAAGAAACAAAAGAGAGTGCCAATTCTTTGACTATCTCTAAATATTTGGTTAGTTTTTCACCTTTAACAGCATAGGATCCATTAAAGTGATTGGTGATTAATAATGAGTCTACATATACTTTAAGATATTTTACCCCCATATCCTTAGCAATTTGCAAGCCAGCAATCAAGGCTTCATACTCAGCCTCATTGTTAGTTGCTTGGAACTCACAGGCTATG
Source organism: Helianthus annuus (assembly GCF_002127325.2). NCBI lineage: Eukaryota > Viridiplantae > Streptophyta > Magnoliopsida > Asterales > Asteraceae > Helianthus > Helianthus annuus. The sequence continues at coordinate 7,807,070 of NC_035446.2, read as the reverse complement.
GAGTGGGGTATTATGTCCCCCTGTGGCGATTTTAGTAGGATCCCGAGCCCTGTGCCCTTGACATTTGAGGATCCGTCAGTGTGTAATATCCAAGGATCCTTGGTTTCATCCAGCTGCTGGACCTCCAATTCTGCTTCTTTTTGTAGATCACTACTGAAATCAGCCACAAAGTCGGCTAAGGCTTGTGATTTAATGGCTGTTCTTGGTTCATATCTTATATCATGGGCACTAAGCTTCACTGCCCACTTAGCCATTCTCCCTGACATCTCCGGTTTCCTGAGGACATTCTTAATTGGAAAATTTATTTTTAACAACAATAGTATGGGTTTCAAAATAATGCCTTAACTTAGTGGATGCCATGATCAATGCAAGAATAAGTTTTTCGAGGTGTGAGTACCTGGATTCGGCATCAAGTAAACTCTTACTTACATAGTAGATAGGATATTGTGTACCTTCATGATCCTTGACAAGGACAGCACTTACAGCGGTTGAGGATACCGCCAGGTATAAGGATAACACATCTCCTTTTTCCGGTTTTGCTAATGCTGGTGCTGAGGACATATATTCTTTAAGGGCTTGTAAAGCGTTCTCATGCTTCTCAGTCCATTCAAACTTCTTATTTTTCCTTAGGATATCGTAGAATTCTTTGCATTTTTCTGAGGATTTCGATATGAACCTGTTCAGAGCTGCTATCCTGCCTGTCAGTCTTTGAACATCCTTGGCATTGGCAGGAGATTTGATATTTATTAATGCTTTGATTTGTTCCGGGCTTGCTTCAATGCCCCTCTGGGTTACCATGTATCCTAAGAACTTTCCTGCCTTAACACCAAAATGGCATTTTGAAGGATTAAGTTTCATGTTGTAATTATCAAGGATATCGAATGCTTCTTCTAAGTCCCTTAGGTGATCCTCAGCTTTCTTTGACTTGACCACCATATCATCTATGTACACCTCCATAGTTTTTCCAATTTGATCTTTGAACATCATATTTACCAGCCTTTGATATGTTGCACCTGCATTTCTTAGTCCAAAAGGCATGGCAATATAACAATATAAACCGGTTGGGGTCATAAAGGCTGTATCCTCTTGGTCAGATGGTTCCATCTGGATTTGTTGGAACCCAGATGATGCATCCATAAAGGTCAACAGTTCATGCCCCGCTGTTGCATCCACCATGGAGTCAATGTGGGGTAATGGGAAAGGATCCTTGGGACATGCCTTGTTCAGATCAGTGAAGTCAACACATACCCTCCACTTTCCGTTTTTCTTTTGGACAACAACCACATTAGCTAACCATTTTGGATACTTTACCTCTCTGATCATACCTGCTCGAAGTAGTCTCTCTACTTCTTCTTGGATAATGGCATTCCTTTCTGGTGCAAACTTCCTCCTTTTTTGATGGATTGGTTTGATAGACCTGTCAATGCCAAGTTTGTGAGTAATAATATCCTTAGATATACCTGTCATATCTTCATGTTTCCAAGCAAAGGTAGATTTTCTTCTTTTGAGGAAGGATATCATGTCTTCTTTCATCTTGCCAAGGATCCCTGATCCGATATAGATTTTTGATTCAGGATCACTAGGATCCAAGAGGATTTCATCCACATCTTGTTCCCTTGCCTCCAAGACATTCCTCGGAGGATACTGTAATTGCTATTGCTCTCTTGGCTTCGAGGTTGGCTTCATGGATGAGGTATAACAATCCTTAGCCTCCTGCTGATCACTGTCGATCTTGATTATCCCCCATGGGCTAGGGATCTTCACACATTGATGGTAGGTAGATGGAACTGCTTTCATGTCATGTATCCAAGGCCTGCCAAGGATAACGTTGCAACAAGACAAACAGTCAATAACACAAAATTTTTGGTAATTATGTAATCCTTCCACGTAGATTGGGAGTTTGATGTCCCCCAGAGTTTTCTTCGTTTCCCCACTGAATCCTACAAGCACGGAGGATCTTGGTGTGATGTCTGATTCTGGGATTCCCATCTTCTTCAAGACATCAAGCTGGATAATGTTCACTGAGCTCCCTCCATCAATAAGGATCCTGCGGACAAAATGGTTAGAGATAAAGAGAGTGATAACTAAACTATCATGGTGAGGATCTTGAATGTTGATGCGATCATCCTCGTCAAATGTTATCATCTTCCCTTCTGAGACACTTGAGGTTCTAATAGGCCTTTCTCCATTATCCATTTTTGATTCTTTTGCATGTCTTTTGGCCGCTGAAAAGGATGTACCACAAATGTCTGATCCTCCGGATATAAAGTTAATCACTTGTGCGTTTGCCGGAGGTGCTGGAGCCTTTTCAGGGATCCTTTCAGGATCCTGGGTCCTTTGTTTTTTTCTCCCCAACAATTCTTTTAGATGCCCCTTGCTTAGCAGGTATCCAATTTCTTTTCTTAAGGCTATGCAATCTTCAGTTAGATGCCCGAAATCCTCATGGTATGCACACCATTTGGACTTATCTTTAGTCCCGGATGGTTTATCGTTCTTCCTGGGCCATCTAGCTTTTTCACCTAGATTCTGCATTGCAAGGATCAGTTCATGATTATCAACGGAGAAACAATATTCTGAGATTGGAGGATAATCTTCATCATCCTCTTCCTGGTCAACAGCATGCACATTCTTGTTCTCATTCCTATGGTAGGATTTGAATTTGTTGTTCTTGAAGGAGGATCCTTGCTTCTCCGGTTTTGAGGATCCTACTTGTCTTTCCTGGATCCTCTTGTCATCCTCTAGCCGGATAAACCTGAGTGCTCGGGTTCTTACTTCATCTAAATTCCTGCATGGTGTCATAACAAGATCATCATAGAATAATGAATCCTTAAGCAGTCCCATTTTGAAGGCTTCAACAGCCGTAGCCATATCCAAGTTGGGAATGTCCAAGGATTCTTTACTAAATTTAGTTATATAATCCCTTAATGATTCATTATGATTCTGAGTTATCCTGTATAAATCACTAGTTAATTTTTCGAATTTTCTACTACAAGAGAATTGATTATTGAATAAATTAACTAAATTGGCAAATGAAGTAATAGAGTAAGGGGGAAGACTTAGCAGCCACTTAAGAGCTGATCCAGTTAGAGTGGATCCAAATCCTTTACATAGGCATGCTTCCTTCAACTTTTCTGGGATAGGATTGATTTCCATCCTTTCCCTGTATTGTGCTATATGCTCCTCTGGATCCGTTGTGCCATCATACAGCTTCATGGTAGGGATATGGAACCTTTTGGGTACCTCTGCATCACAGATTGGTGGTGCAAAGCGAGATACCTTGTGGCTTCCATCTGCAATCTCTGGGATAGGCTTGACTACCCCTGGAACACTTGAGATCATGTCCTTTAGTTTCTGTAATTCCCTGGCCATAGCATGATTGGTACCTGTATCCTGCATGAATCCAAGGTTAGTGGTAGGATAATTATTTAAAGTGTTACCTCCCATTGGGTTCAAGTTAGGGAATCCATATTGCTGGGATTCTGGAACAACGGAGGGACCAGTGGAAGCAATGGTCTGCATTGGAATGAAGTCCCCTTGATGGACATCTAGACTTCCTGTTTGCAGACTTTTTAGGGATCCTGGCATCTGTAAGGATCCTGATATCTGGGATGATCCTGGAACGAAGGAGGATCCGTGAACCTGGGATGACCCTGGAACAAAGGAGGATCCTTGGCCCTGGAATGATCCTGGAACAAAGTAGGATCCTCGAAACTGCTGTGCCCCCGGATAGGCTCCCGGATTCATGAAGGATCCCATGTATTGAGGATAGGATCCTATTGGCTGAAAATGTGAATCTGATGTCTGAGTCATTGCTGCCGAGTTGAGACGTGATCCTCTTGACTCCCCTATGATTTGCACGTCCGGGATCCCTGATGGCTGGGAAGTGATCATTGGAGTATCAAAACTCAAGGATTTGGGCATCAGTGGAGAATGATCCTCTGCCGCTTTCTTTTGTCTTTTGAGATCTCCAATTTCCCTGAGGATCCTTTCGTTAGTTTCATCTTGCCGCTGCATACGATCCTTCATCTGCAAAATTAAAGCAAATACATCACTAGTACTGGGAATAGAAGAATTCATAGCAGAAGAAGATAGAGGTTTAGAGAAAGTGGGAGTTGATCTCTTCTCAGTATTTTTCTGAGATCCTGCCGGTGGAGGAGGCAAGGTGATCTGTGATGAGGTGACCGCAGACATCGCCGTGGACGTGTTCTTCAATGATGAAGCCATGTAACTCTTTGAAATGATTTCGAACAAAAGATTTTCTTATGAATGAAGCACCAATTGCCCCACGGTGGGCGCCAAACTGTTTTGGTCAAAAATCACACAAGGATAATGTAACCAAACTTTATGTAAACGGGGTATGATGCTTGGTTAACTATGAAAGTAAAGGATCACTTCTGTGATAAAAGATGCAAAGACACAATGATTTATACGAGGAAAAAGCCCTTGATCAATGAATGATCTCCGGCATAAAAAACCTCGGGTGATGGCAACCACCGATCACCAACTTCAATATAACAAAAATATGATTACAACTTTGGATGATAATGAGCTGAGTACAAGGATCACTATTGCTTTTGGTGTCTAAGTGTGTGAGAGTTGCGTTGTATGTCGTGTGTGTTCTTCCGAATGAGGAAGAGTGGTATTTATACATGTGTAGGTGACCTATTTTAGGTAGCTAAACTATTATTCAGCTCATTACCCCTTTAGAAATGAGATACAATCTAGCCTAAATAGCCGCCCATAAATCAAGCCTAGTTTCCATATCCTGTGCAACGTCTTTCTTCAATTAAGCTCTTGCCATATTTGTGAAAACGCGTCCCTGGATCATGATGTCTAGAGCATATCCTGCTAGATGTTCCTGCAAAACAATATTGTATTGAGCGGAAGTAGCCGTTAGTATAAGGATCACTATAATGTCCCATGATCCTGGTCCTGAAGTCCTCCTGAGGATCACTGTCTGCCAAAGGATCAAGGATCACTGGTTAGGATCACTTATAAGGATCACGTATAATAAAAATCCAGCCCTAACAGTACCTGTGTCAAACTGAAGGAAACAAAGGAGAGTGCCAATTCTTTGACTATCTCTAAATATTTGGTTAGTTTTTCACCTTTAACAGCATAGGATCCATTAAAGTGATTAGTGATTAACAATGAATCCACGTATACCTCAAGATACCTGATCCGCATATGCTTAGCGATTTGCAAACCAGCGATTAAGGCTTCATATTCAGCCTCATTATTAGTGGCTTGGAACTCACAAGCTATGGAATGGGGTATTATGTCCCCCTGTGGCGATTTTAGTAGTATACCAAGCCACGTGCCTTTAACATTTGAGGATCCGTCAGTATGTAGTATCCAAGGATCCTTTGTTTCATCCAGCTGCTGGACTTCCAATTCGGCTTCCTTTTGTAAATCACTACTGAAATCAGCCACAAAGTCGGCTAATGCTTGGGATTTGATGGATGTTCTAGGCTCATATCTTATATCATGGGCACTAAGCTTTACTGCCCACTTAGCCATTCTTCCGGACATCTCTTGTTTCCTGAGGACATTCTTAATTGGAAAATTAGTTCTAACAACAATAACATGGGTTTCAAAATAATGTCTTAGTTTAGTAGATGCCATAATCAGTGCAAGAATAAGTTTTTCAAGGTGTGAATACTTGGATTCAGCATCAAGTAAACTCTTACTTACATAATAGACAGGATATTGTGTACCTTCATGATCCTTAACAAGGACTGCACTTACTGCTTTTGAGGATACCGCAAGGTATAAGGATAACACATCTCCTTTTTCTGGTTTCATCAATGCTGGGGCTGAGGACATGTATTCTTTTAGGGCTTGTAAAGCATTCTCATGCTTTTCAGTCCATTCGAATTTCTTGTTCTTTCTTAGGATATCATAGAATTCTTTACACTTTTCTGAGGATTTGGATATGAATCTGTTTAGAGCTGCTATCCTGCCTGTTAGCCTTTGCACATCCTTAGCGTTGGCAGGGGATTTGATATTCACCAATGCTTTGATTTGTTCCGGGCTTGCTTCAATGCCCCTCTGGGTTACCATATATCCTAAGAATTTACATGCTTTAACACCAAAGTGACATTTTGAAGGGTTAAGCTTCATGTTATAATTATCAAGGATATCAAATGCTTCCTCCAAGTCCCTTAGGTGATCCTCAGCTTTTTTGGATTTCACCACCATATCGTCTATGTACACTTCCATAGTTTGTCCAATTTGATCTTTGAACATCATATTCACCAGCCTTTGATATGTTGCACCTGCATTTCTTAATCCAAAAGGCATAGCAATATAACAATATAAACCGGTTGGGGTCATAAAAGCCGTATCCTCTTGGTCAGATGGTTCCATCTGAATTTGTTGGAATCCAGATGATGCATCCATAAAGGTTAACAGTTCATGACCCGCCGTTGCATCCACCATGGAGTCAATGTGGGGTAAAGGGAAAGGATCCTTGGGACATGCCTTATTCAAATCAGTGAATCGACACATACCCTCCACTTTCCATTTTTCTTTTGAACAACAACCACATTGGCCAGCCATTTTGGATACTTCACTTCTCTAATCATACCTGCTCGTAGTAATCTTTCTACCTCTTCCTTGATAATGGCATTTCTTTCTGGTGCAAACTTCCTTCTTTTTTGATGGATTGGTTTAACTGACCTGTCAATGCCAAGTTTATGAGTGATAATATCCTTAGATATACCTGTCATATCCTCATGTTTCCATGCAAAGGTAGATTTTCTTCTTTTGAGGAAGGATACTATGTCTTCTTTCATTTTATCAAGGATCCCTGATCCGATGTAGATTTTGGATTCAGGATCATCAGGATCCAAGAGGATTTCGTCCACATCCTGCTCTCTTGCCTCCAAGACACCCCTTGGAGGATACTTTAATTGCTATTGCTCCCTTGATTTCGAGGCTGGTTTCATTGATGAGGTGTAACAATCCTTAGCCTCCTGCTAATCACTATCGATCTTGATTATTCCCCAAGGGCTAGGGAGCTTCACACATTGATGGTAGGTGGATGGGACTGCCTTCATATCGTGTATCCAGGGCCTGCCAAGGATAACATTACAACAAGACAAACAGTCAATAACACAAAATTTCTGATAATTATGTAATCCTTCCACGTAAATTGGGAGTTTGATGTCCCCCAGGGTTTTCTTAGTTTCGCCACTAAATCCCACGAGCACGGAGGATCTTGGTGTGATGTCTGATTCAGGAATACCCATTTTCTTCAGAACATCAAGCTGGATAATGTTTACCGAACTTCCTCCGTCAATAAGGATCCTGCGGACAAAATGGTTAGAAATAAAAAGAGTAATAACTAAACTATCATGATGAGGATCCTGGATGTTAATTCTATCATCCTCATCAAAGGTTATAATTTTTCCTTCCGAGACACTTGATGTTCGAATAGGTCTTTCTCCGTTATCCATTTTAGCTTCCTTTGCATGCCTTTTAGCTGCTGAGAAGGATGTACCACAGATGTCTGATCCTCCAGAAATGAAGTTGATCACTTGTGCATCTACCGGAGGGGCTGGAGCTCTTTTAGGGATCCTTTCGGGATCCTGAGTCCTTTGCTTTTTTCTTCCCAACAATTCTTTCAAATGCCCCTTGCTCAGCAGATATCCAATTTCCTTTCGTAATGCGATGCATTCCTCTGTCTAATGCCCAAAATCCTCATGGTATGCACACCACTTTGATTTATCTTTAGCTGCGGCTGGTTTGTCATTTTTTCTGGGCCATCTGGATTTTTCTCCTAGATTCTGCATTGCAAGGATTAGTTCATGGTTATCAACGTAAAAACAGTATTCAGAAATCGGAGGATAATCTTCATCATCCTCTTCTTGGTCAACAACATGCACATTCTGGTTGTCAGTTCTGTTATAGGATTTGAATTTGTTGCTTTTGAAAGAGGATCCTTGCTTTTCTTGTTTTGAGGATCCTACTTGTCTCTCCTGGATCCTCTTGTCATCCTCTAGCCGGATGAACCTGAGTGCCCGGGTCCTTACTTCGTCTAGGTTCCTGCATGGTGTCATAACAAGATCATCATAGAACAATGAATCCTTAAGCAATCCCATCTTGAAGGCCTCAACAGCTGTGGCCACATCCAAGTTAGGAATGTCCAAGGATTCTTTACTAAATTTGGTTATATAATCCCTTAATGATTCATTGTGACCCTGAGTTATCCTATATAAATCGCTAGTCAATCGTTCAAATTTTCTACTACAAGAAAATTGATTATTGAATAAGTTAACTAAATTAGCAAACGAAGTAATAGAGTAAGGGGGAAGACTTAGCAGCCATTTAAGAGCTGATCCAGTAAGAGTGGATCCAAATCCCTTGCACAGACATGCTTCCTTTAACCTTTCTGGAATTGGATTGATCTCCATCCTCTCCCTGTATTGTGCTATATGTTCCTCAGGATCCGTCGTACCATCATACAGCTTCATAGTAGGGATATGGAATCTTTTGGGTATCTCAGCATCACAAATTGGTGGTGCAAAACGAGATACCTTATGGCTTCCATCTGCAATTTCCGGGATAGGTTTGACTACCCCTGGAACACTTGATATCATATCCTTCAGTTTCTGCAGTTCTCTGGCCATAGCATGGTTGATACCTGTATCCTGCATGAATCCATGGTTAGTGGTAAGAGAATTATTAAAAGTGTTACCTCCCATCGGGTTCAAGTTAAGAACATTGGATGTGAATCCATATTGCTGGGATTCTGGGATGATGGAGGGACCAGTGGAAGCAATGGTCTGCATTGGAATAAAATCTCCTTAATGGACATCTGGACTTCCTGTTTGCAAATTCTTCAAGGATCCTGGTATCTGAAGGGATCCCTGAACATGGGATGATCCTAGAACAAAGGAGGATCCTTGAACCTGGGATGATCCTGGAACGAAGGAGGATCCTTGAGCCTGGGATGATCCTGGAACGTAGGAGGATCCTGAGTTCATGAAGGATCCCATATGCTGAGTATAGGATCCTGCCGGTTGGAAATATGATCCTGATGCCTGAGTCACTGCTGCTGGGCCGAAATGCACTCCTCTTAGTCCACCCATATGTTGAATGTCTAGGGCCTCTGATGGCTGAGAAGTAATCATCGGAGTATCAAAATTCAAAGATTTGGGCACTAGTGGGGAATGATCTTCTGCCGTTTTCTTTTGCCTTTTGAGATCTCCGATTTCCTTGAGGATCCTGTCATTAGTCTCATCCTGCTGCTGCATACGATCCCTCATCTGCAAAATCAAAGTAAATATATCACTAGTACTGGGAGCAGAAGAAGTTAGAGCAGAAGATGAAGGTTTAGAGAAGATAGGAGTTGGTCTCTTCTCAGCATTTTTTTGAGATCCAGCTGGTGGTGGAGGCAAAGGTGGAATGCCATTAGATGAATTGACTGCAGACATCGCTGTGGAAGTATTCTTCAACGATGAAGCCATGCAACACTCCGGAATGATCACCAACAGAAAAACTTTCTTATGAATGAAGCACCAATTGCCCCACGGTGGGCGCCAAACTGTTTTGGTCAAAAATCACACAAGGATAATGCAACCAAACTCTTTGTAAACGGGGAATGATGCTTGGTACGATGAACAAAGAGAAGGATCACTTAAATGAAAATTGCACAAGTGACACAAGGATTTATACGAGGAAAAAGCCCTTGATCAATGAATGATCTCCGGCATAAAAAACCTCGGGTGATGGAAACTACCGATCACCAAACTTCAATATAACAAATAATGTTTACAACTTCGGATGGTAACGAGCTAGGTACAAGGATCACTATAGTATCGTATGCTAAAGCGTGTGAGAAATGTGTTATGTCTTCCAAATGCCGAAGAGTGCCCTTTATACAAGTGTGTGTGGTCGTATTTTAGGTAAATCACCTAACTACTAGCTCGTTACCCCTTTAGAAATAGAAGTGAAATTAGCCTAATTAATCTCCCTTGAATTGTGCTGAGTTTCCATATTCTTCATAACGTCCATCTTTGATTATGCATGTGCAAAATTAGCGTGACAGATTCCTTGATTACATTGCTAAGACCAGGTCCAACTCGTAATTCCTGTAAAATAACATTAAATCTAAAGAGAACAATCGTTAGTATGAGGATCCTTAGGATGTTCAGTGATCCTTATCCTGGAGCTCTTCTGAGGATCACTATCTGCCAAAGAAACAAGGATCACTTGTTAGGATACCAAGTAAGGATCATAGGTCATAAAAATCCAGCCCTAACAATAACTGGGGACAAGCCCAAACAACTGGGGTTGAACCCAAGGATCTGAGTTGCTTCTGCGGATTATCAATAATACGCTAAGGATACCTAGACTATCAGAACTCAAAATCTTGTGAGAGAAGGATGAAGGATACATGATCCTTATCCTTAAATAATAAGAAAATTAAATAGTTCAAGATTAGGACATTACCAGGGTAAGGATCATTGACACCTCAGGGATCCTTCAAACATACTTCTAATGTAAGGATCATATGTGCCAGGATGATCCTGCTCACATGAAATATTTCTTCAAGTGGACAGCATTCCAGGCTCTTGGTAACAAATTACCTTCCATGGTTAGCAATCTATATGCCCCCTTTCCTGCTTCGGCTTCAATCAAATAAGGGCCTTCCCATTTTGGTGCCAATTTCCCATCAGCAGGATTGGTGGTATTTTGGAATGCTTTTCTCAATACCATATCCCCAACTTGGAATTTCCTTATCCTGACATTTTTGTTGTAAGCACCAGCCATTCTTTGTTGGTAGCTAGCCATCCTTATCCTAGCCAGATCCCTGATTTCCTCAATAGTATCCAAGTCTTGAGCCAGGTTTGCATCATTCTCCTCAGGATCACAGGTACTTGTTCTAGCAGTTGGAACCACCATTTCTGTTGGGATCACTGATTCTGCCCCAAATACCAAAGAGAATGGTGTTTGACCAGTAGCATTTTTGGGGGTTGTCCTATCAGCCCAAAGCACATAAGGTAATTCTTCTGCCCATTTCCCTTTCTTGGATCCAAGTTTCTTCTTCAGATTGTTGATGATGATCTTGTTGGATGATTCTGCTTGTCCATTGGCTTGTGGGTGGACTGGTGTTGATGTTATCATCTTAATCCCCCAGCTGTCACAAAAGTTAGTAGTTCTGCTCCCAATAAATTGGGAACCATTATCACATATAATTTCAGAAGGAATGCCAAATCTAGTTATAATATTTCTCTTAATAAAGGATATAACTTCCTTTTCTCTGACTTGGGCAAAAGCTTCAGCCTCTATCCACTTGGAGAAGTAGTCAGTCATAGCAAGCATGAACACTTTTCCACCAGGTGCCTTAGGGAGCTTGCCAACTATATCCATCCCCCATCTCATAAATGGCCAAGAGGATGGTATAGGATGTAGAAATTCAGCCGGCTGATGAAGGATATTGTTGTGTCTTTGACAAGGATCACACTTCTTAGCATACTCCACAGCATCCCTTTTCAAAGTTAGCCAGTAGTATCCTGTCCTTAAGATCCTTGAGAACAATGCCCTGTCCCCAGTGTGGTTTCCACAATCTCCTTCATGGAAGTCTTTTAAAACTTCTTGAACTTCAGGATCCTCGATACATCTTAAATATGGTCCTGCAAGAGATCGCTTATACAGCATATTATTTAAGATTGTGAATTGAGATACCTTAATTCTGAAGGCCCTAGGGTTTTCTCCCATAGGAATCTCTCCGTGTTGTAAGTATCTCATGATTGGTGAGATCCATGATCCTGAACAAGATTGAGTATCCTCACTAGGGATCATTGCAGAATCCTCTTATATTTCCATGGCCACCTGATTTTCAATAGCAGGAGCCAGGATATGGATGATGGGGATACTTATATCCTCTGAGATCTTCAAAGATGATCCTAGATTGGCCAATGCATCAGCTTCTGTATTTTCTTCCCTTGGTACCTGTGTCAAACTAAAGAAAACAAAGGAGAGTGCCAATTCTTTGACTATCTCTAAATATTTGGTTAGTTTTTCACCTTTAACAACATAGGATCCATTAAAGTGATTAGTGATTAACAATGAATCCACGTATACCTCAAGATACCTGATTCCCATATGCTTAGCAATTTGCAAACCAGCAATCAAGGCTTCATATTCAGCCTCATTATTAGTGGCTTGGAACTCACAAGCTATGGAGTGGGGTATTATGTCCCCCTGTGGTGATTTTAGTAGTATACCAAGCCCCGTGCCTTTAACGTTTGAGGATCCATCAGCATGTAGTATCCAAGGATCCTTGGTTTCATCCAGCTGCTGGACTTCCAATTCGGCTTCCTTTTGTAAATCACTACTGAAATCAGCCACAAAGTCTGCGAATGCTTGAGATTTGATGGCTGTTCTAGGCTCATATCTTATATCATGGGCACTAAGCTTTACTGCCCACTTAGCCATCCTTCTGGACATCTCTGGTTTCCTGAGGACATTCTTAATTGGAAAATTAGTTCTAACAACAATAACATGGGTTTCAAAATAATGTCTTAGTTTAGTAGATGCCATAATTAGTGCAAGAATAAGTTTTTCAAGGTGTGAATACCCGGATTCAGCATCAAGTAAACTCTTACTTACATAATAGACAGGATATTGTGTACCTTCATGATCCTTAACAAGGACTGCACTTACTGCTTTTGAGGATACCGCAAGATATAAGGATAACACATCTCCTTTTTCTGGTTTCATCAATGCTGGAGCTGAGGACAGGTATTCTTTGAGGGCTTGTAAAGCATTCTCATGCTTCTCAGTCCATTTGAATTTCTTGTTTTTTCTTAGGATATCATAGAATTCTTTACACTTTTCCGAGGATTTAGATATATATGTTTAAAGCTGCTATCCTGCCTGTTAGCCTTTGCACATCTTTAGCGTTGGCAGGAGATTTGATATTCACCAAGGATTTGATTTGTTCCGGACTTGCTTCAATGCCCCTCCTGGTTACCATATATCCTAAGAATTTACCTGCCTTTACACCAAAGTGACATTTTGAAGGATTAAGCTTCATGCTATATCTGTCAAGGATATCAAATGCTTCCTCCAAGTCTCTTAGGTGATCCTCAGCTTTTATGGATTTCACCACCATATCATCTATGTATACTTCCATAGTCTTTCCAATCTGATCCTTGAACATCATATTCACCAGTCTTTGATATGTTGCACCTGCATTCCTTAACCCAAACGGCATAGCAATATAACAATATAAACCGGTTGGGGTCATAAAAGCCGTATCCTCTTGGTCAGATGGTTCCATCTGAATTTGTTGGAATCCAGATAAAGCATCCATAAAGGTTAACAGTTCATGACCCGCCGTTGCATCCACCATGGAGTCAATGTGGGGTAATGGGAAAGGATCTTTGGGACATGCCTTATTTAAATCAGTGAAATCGACACATACCCTCCACTTTCCATTTTTCTTTTGAACAACAACCACATTGGCCAGCCATCTTGGATATTTTACTTCTCTAATCATACCTGCTCGTAGCAATCTTTCTACCTCTTCCTGGATAATGGTATTTCTTTCTGGTGCAAACTTCCTCCTTTTTTGATGGATTGGTTTGAATGACCTGTCAATGCCAAGTTTATGAGTGATAATATCCTTAGATATACCTGTCATATCCTCATGTTTCCATGCAAAGGTAGATTTTCTTCTTTTGAGGAAGGATACAAGGTCTTCTTTCATCTTGCCAAGGATCCCTGATCCGACATAGATTTTGGATTCAGGATCATCAGGATCCATCAGGATTTCGTCCACATCCTGCTCCCTTGCCTCCAAGACACTCTTTGGAGGATACTTTAATTGCTATTGCTCCCTTGATTTCGAGGCTGGTTTCACTGATGATGTGTAACAATCCTTAGCCTCCTGCTGATCACTATCGATCTTGACTATTCCCCAAGGGCTAGGGAGCTTCACACATTGATGGTAAGTGGATGGGACTGCCTTCATATCGTGTATCCAGGGCCTGCCAAGGATAACGTTACAACAAGATAGACAGTCAATAACACAAAATTTTTGATAATTATGTAATCCTTCCACATAAATTGGGAGTTTGATGTCCCCCAGGGTTCTCTTAGTTTCTCCACTAAATCCTACAAGCACGGAGGATCTTGGTGTGATATCTGATTCTGGGAAACCCATTTTCTTCAGAACATCAAGCTGGATAATGTTTACTGAGCTTCCTCTGTCAATAAGGATCCTGCAGACAAAATGGTTAGAAATAAAGAGAGTAATAACTAAACTATCATGATGAGGATCCTGGATATCAACGCGATCATTTTCATCAAAGGTTATCACTTTTCCTTCCGAGACACTTGATGTTCGAATAGGTCTTTCTCCGTTATCCATTTTAGCTTCCTTTGCATGCCTTTTAGCTGCTGAAAAGGATGTACCACAGATGTCTGACCCACCAGAAATAAAGTTTATCACTTGTGCATCTGCCGGAGGAGCTGGAGCTTTTTCAGGGATCCTTTCAGGATCCTGAATCCTTGGCTTTTTTCTTCCCAACAACTCTTTTAAATGTCCCTTGCTCAGCAGATACCCAATTTCCTTTCTCAATGCGATGCATTCCTCTGTTAAATGCCCAAAATCCTCATGGTATGCACACCACTTTGATTTGTCTTTAGTTGCAACTGGTTTGTCATTTTTTCTGGGCCATCTGGCTTTTTCTCCGAGATTCTGCATTGCGAGGATTAGTTCATGGTTATCAACGGAAAAAAAAAATATTCAGAAATCGGAGGATAATCCTCATCATCTTCTTCTTGGTCAACAGCATGCACATTTTGGTTGTCAGTTCTGTTATAGGATTTGAATTTGTTGCTTTTGAAAGAGGATCCTTGCTTTTCTTGTCTTGAGGATCCTGCTTGTCTCTCCTGGATCCTCTTGTCATCCTCTAACCGGATGAATCTGAGTGCCTGAGTCCTTACTTCATCTAGGTTTCTGCATGGTGTCATAACAAGATCATCATAAAATAATGAATCCCTAAGCAACCCCATCTTGAAGGCTTCAACAGCCGTGGCTATATCCAAGTTGGGAATGTCCAAGGATTCTTTACTAAATTTGGTTATATAATCTCTTAATGATTCATTAGGACCTTGAGTTATCCTATATAAATCACTAGTCAAACGTTCAAATTTTCTGCTACAAGAAAATTGATTATTGAATAAGTTAACTAGGTTAGCAAACGAAGTAATAGAGTAAGGGGGAAGACTTAGCAGCCATTTGAGAGCTGATCCAGTAAGAGTGGATCCAAATCCCTTGCATAGGCACGCTTCCTTTAACCTTTCTGGAATCGGATTGATCTCCATCCTTTCCCTGTATTGTGCTATGTGTTCCTCAGGATCCATTGAACCATCATATAGCTTCATAGTTGGAATGTGGAATCTTTTGGGTATCTCAGCATCACAAATTGGTGGTGCAAAACGAGATACCTTATGGCTTCCATCTGCAATCTCCGGGATAGTTTTGACCACCCCTGGAACACTTGATATCATATCCTTCAGTTTCTACAGTTCTTTAGCCATAGCATGGTTGATACCTGCATCCTGCATGATTCCATGGTTAGTGGTAAGAGAATTATTAAAAGTGTTACCTCCCATTGGGTTCAAGTTAGGAATACTGGATATGAATCCATATTGCTGGGACTCTGGGATGATGGAGGGACCAGTGGAAGCAATGGTCTGCATTGGAATAAAATCTCCTTGATGGACATCTGAACTTCCTGTTTGCAAACTCTTCAAGGATCCTGGCATCTGGAGGAATCCCTGAAACTGGGATGATCCTGGAACAAAGGAGGATCCTTGAACCTGGGATGATCCTGGAACTAAGGAGGATCCTTGAACCTGGGATGATCCTGGAACGAAGGAGGATCCTTGAACCTGGGATGATCCTGGAACAAAGGAGGATCTTTGAACCTGGGATGATCCTGGAACGAAGGAGGATCCTAGAACCTGCTGTGCTCCTGAGTAGGCTCCTGAATTCATGAAGGATCCCATATGCTGGGTATAGGATCCTGCTGGCTGGAAATATGAACCTGATGCCTGAGTCACTATTGCTGAGCCGAGGTGTACTCCTCTTGATCCACCCACATGTTGAATGTTTGGGACCTCTGATAGCTGAGAAGTAATCATCGGAGTATCAAAATTCAAAGATTTGGGCATCAGTGGAGAATGATCCTATGCCGTTTTCTTCTGTCTTTTGAGATCTCTGATTTCCTCAAGGATCCTGTCATTAGTTTCATCCTGCTGCTAAATACGATCCCTCATCTGCAAAATCAAAGTAAATATATCACTAGTACTGGGAGCAGAAGAAGTTGGAGCAGAAGAAGATGGAGTTTTAGACAAAATGGGAGTAGGTCTCTTCTCAGCATTTTTCTGAGATCCAGCAGGTGGTGGAGGCAAAGGTGGAATGCCCTGAGATGAACCGACTGCAGACATCGCTGTAGAGGTATTCTTCAACGATGAAGCCATGTATGCAATGATCCGGAATGATCAGCAACGGGAAACTTTCTTATGAATGAAGCACCAATTGCCCCACGGTGGGCGCCAAACTGTTTTGGTCAAAAATCACACAAGGATAATGCAACCAAACTCTCTGTTAACGGGGAATGATGCTTGTAGTGATGGATAAAGTAAAGGATCACTTAAATGTAAATTGCACAAGTGACACAAGGATTTATACGAGGAAAAAGCCCTTGATCAATGAATGATCTCCGGCATAAAAAACCTCGGGTGATGGAAACTACCAATCACCAAACTTCAATATAATAAACAATGTTTACAACTTTGGATGGTAACGAGCTAGGTACAAGGATCACTATGGTGCAGTATGCTAGAGTGTGTAAGAAATGTGTTGTGTCTTCCGAATGCTTGAGAGTGCCCTTTATATAAGTGTGTGTGGTTGAATTTAGGTAAGTCACCTAACTACTAGCTCGTTACCCCTTTAGAAACAGAAGTAAATTTAGCCTAACTAAACGCCCGTAATTTGTGCTAAGTTTCCATATTCTCCACAACGTCTATTTCTGGTTATGTATGTGCGAAATTAGCGTGAAAGATTCCTTAATAACGTTGCCAAGACCAGGTCCAACTCGTAATTCCTGCAAAACAACATTAAATATAAAGAGAACAATCGTTAGTATGAGGATCCTTAGGATGATCCATGATCCTGATCCTGAAGCTCTTCTGAGGATCACTATCTGCCAAAGAAACAAGGATCACTTGTTAGGATATCATGTAAGGATCATAGGTCATTAATTTCCTTGAGATATCTTATGATTAGAGTCGTCCAGGATCCAGTATCCTTCTCAGGATCATGACCTGGATCCTGAATGGTTGTTACCTCTTTATCCTGAGCTTTGAAGGGATCCATGGCAGGATACAGGATATGAAGTATCGGTGTTTGGGTTACCTCCGGTATCCTGACTGATGATCCTAAGTTTGCCAAGGCATCCGCTTCAACATTATCCTCTCTAGGTACCTGTTCAAGTGTAAAAACATCGAAATATCCTGCTAATTTTTTGAGAATATCAAGATATTCGATTAACTTCTCACCTTTAACTGCATAGGATCCATTAAAATGATTAGTGATTAACAAGGAGTCAACATATACTTGCAAACTTTTAATATTCATGTTCTTAGCCAATTCTAATCCCGCAATCAAAGCCTCATATTCTGCTTCATTATTAGTGGCAGGAAATTAACATCTAATAGCCTGGGGTATTATGTCCCCCTGTGGCGATTTTAGTAGTATACCCAATCCTACTCCTCTAACATAAGAGGCACCATCAGTGTATAATGTCCAGGATCCTAAGGATTCTCTTAACTGCTGAACTTCTAGGTCTACTTCATTTTGAATATCACTACTGAAGTCAGCCACAAAGTCGGCTAAAGCCTGATATTTTATGGCATTTCTAGGTTCGTACACTAGATCATAGGCACTTAATTTTACTGACCACTTAGCCATTCTACCCGACATCTCAGGTTTCCTAAGCACATTCTTAACAGGATAATTAGTTTTAACATGAATCCTATGTGTCTCAAAATAATGTCTAAGCTTAGTTGATGCCATAACTAGGGCTAATATCATTTTTTCTAGATGAGAATATCTAGTCTCAGCATCTAATAAACTTTTACTAACGTAATAGACAGGATACTACTGACCTTCATGATCCTTTACAAGGACAACACTTACTGCATTCCCTGATACTGCGAGATATAGGGATAGTGGTTCACCATCCTCAGGCTTCATAAATAGAGGTGCGGTTGAAAGATATTGCTTTAATTCCTGTAGGGCTGCTTCATGCTTTTCTCCCCACTCGAACCTCTAATTCTTCTTCAGGATATCGTAGAATTCCTTGCATTTTTCCGAGGATCTTGATATAAATCTATTTAATGCCGCTACTCGCCCTGTTAATCTTTGAACATCTTTCATATTTGAAGGTGACTTGATATCCAAGATAGCTTTAATCTGCTCCGGGCTTGCTTCTATCCCCCTTTTAGTCACCATGTATCCTAAAAACTTTCCTGCCCCCACTCCAAAATGGCACTTGGCAGGATTTAGTTTCATATTATACTGGTCTAGGATATCAAATGCTCCTTTAATATCCTGGAGATGATCCTCAGCCTTCTTGGAGTTGACTACCATATCGTCAATGTACACCTCCATGGTGTCCCCCAGTTTGTCATTAAACATCATGTTTACCAATCTCTGGTACGTTGCACCTGCATTTTTTAAACCAAAAGGCATAGCAGTATAACAGTAAATACATGTTGGTGTCATGAAAGCAGTATCCTCCTGGTCAGAAGGTTCCATTTGGATCTGCTGGAATCCTGAGGATGCATCCATGAAGGTTAACATTTCATGACCGGCAGCGGCATCCACCATCGAGTCTATATGAGGCAGAAGGAATGGGTCTTTAGGACATGCTTTGTTCAAGTCTGTGTAATCTACACAAACTCTCTATTTCCCATTCTTCTTTTGAACCACGACCACATTTGCTAGCCACTTGGGAAATTTGACTTCCCTGATCATCTTGTACTTCAATAGCCTTTCAACCTCTTCTTGAATAATTATGTTTCGTTCTGGAGCAAACTTCCTTCTCTTTTGTTGGATAGGCTTGAAAGGCCTGTCAATTCCAAGCTTGTGAGTTAAAAAATCCTTAGAAATACCTGTCATATCCTCATGCTTCCATGCGAATGTTGACATCCTACATTTCAAAAAGTTAGTTAACTCATTTTCAATATCCTGAGGGATATTAGCTGCGGGTTGACCTATTGTGTATAGAATAGGACAAGGTTTAAACACGAGAGTTGGTTTAGGAGTGTAGGATCTAAAGATCCTAGTGCAAGTTATGACTACAGGATATACCTCCTGCTTGTGCGGCTACAAGTGCCGCAGCGACTTGTTCGTTAATGAGAGCCGTCAACTGGGCTTGAGTCATGTTAACACGTCCAGACATGATCTTCATAGTAAAAGTAGCGTAAGTGAGAATGGTTCGCGAGTAGTGCGATGACAGAAGAGTGTAAGCACATAGGTATTCTCATGCAATAGTTTCATGTGTATCTAAGCGTACTACGAGCAAAGTTCTATGTAGTTCTAACAAGTAGGCAATAAACATAAACCTTATTACCTAGGATGTCGAGTCTTGCACGTGGAGCGAAACGTCGTTGTGAATCGTTGAGAGCACTGTTCTGGTTATAGTCTGGTTTTAATAAAAACGTTTTTCCCATATTAAAACCAAGTTCTCTATAACCAATGGCTCTGATACCAATCTGTCACAACCCCAAAATCCACCCGCGGTGTACCACCGCTTGGAGGCGTGACATGACCAGGATCAAGCCATCAATCATATTGAACATAGTGTATAATAATTAAAATAGTTCTAAAACCCAATTCAATACAATTGATGTTCAACCCAAACATAACATAATTTGAGTAGCGGAAGCATAAGTATGTAAACCCAATGTAAATCATAAGTTCAAGTGTTATATAGTTTAACACTGCATTCACGATCCATTGCCCACAACGACCTGCTCCTCCTTGTGCAAGCTCCATATGTACCTAAGGTCCTGCAAGGCATGCAGCAGAGAGTCAACAACTAGTTGAGCGAGTTCACAGTGTATAGTTCAGTAATTGTAATAGTATGAGTAGCAGTATGTTCGTTCGTTAAGTCATGTATCGTATTAGTTCATATCGCGGCCCTCTAGGCATGTGTGCGATGACTAGGGAAAGTTCCCAAGTATTCTAGACTATGTATATTTGTATCGCGGCCACCCTGGCATGTGTGCGAAGTTTTGGTATGTATAGTTCGCGGCCTTTCCAAGGCATGTGTGCGAAGATCAGTCATAATATCGCGGCCAACCCCAGCGTGTGTGCGAAGATCAGTTCAATTAGTATACTAGTCTAGCCGTATCTTATCATTTACCATCCTCACCCTGAGGACCATATCATTAAATTCAATCATCTGAGTATATACGAATAAATCATCCAATCCCATTCCCACCCTGGGAACCCCATGCCTTGGCTGTGTGAACTCACCTTGGTTTGCTCGGCAGATACACAAAAAGGTTTCTTGAACTAAGAGTGATCAACCACGTCCTAACAGGGTTACCATACAAGTCAGGTTTTGACTTAAGTATTACACACAAGTATCACATAAATAACATGTAAGAAACACATACGCATCATGGCAATCATGCAACATTGCGTTCAACAGTTATCTCGTATTCCGTATTGGGCTCGCACAAGCTTAGTGGCCTTGTGCGAGTCGTCCGTTGGAGCCCACTAAAACCCGGCCCATTATCAAGAACCCCACAATACTATAATCATCAACGTGGCCTATATAACATATCTTGTGCGATTCTGTAATACTCCCGGCCCAAACTAACAAGAAGCGCAAATAACATAAGTGGTTAAATAAGTCACCGGCCCAAACAATATAATCACGGATCCCTTGTGCGATCCGTGAACCCTTGTGCGATTGAAGCTAATCCGGCCCAAGCATCTACCCGGCCCAACAGTTAAGTAACATGACAACTTGTGCGGTTCATTAATTCTTGTGCGACCAGAGAGCTTGTGCGTTCAGTTTAAACATTCCATAAATCAAGCAATCGGTTACAATCATGCCATAGTTTCCTTATTTACCCTTATCAATTAACAATTTTCCAACTATTCTTGTAACATTCAACCGATCAAACTAAGAATTTTCTAAGCAATTCTTATGAACCCTAACACGATCATAATTACAAACAATAATCAAGATATTCAAACGTATCCATTTAAGGGTTTCGAATCTTCATAATCAAACCGTGATCGGTCCCTACACTAACCTGATTTCAGCAAACGAGTATCCGATTAACAACCATTCGGTTCTTAAGTTAACATTACAACAGCCGTTTTACATGAACATCATCCTATATACGCATAACCGAATTCGAATGCATAGTTTTCAATCGTTTACTAGCATGGATAACCCTAATGTAATCATATACAATCAAAACATCATCTATCAAAGCAAATAACATCAAACACTAACCGGTTGAGAGGATCGATCTGGACAAGGGAATATCTTCGAGAGATGGGAGGTGATGGCCGTCGGGTTTGAGAGAGAGAATGAGAGAACTAGGGTTTTTGTGTGTGTAAGAGTGTTGTAACAAATGAGGAATATGCCCCCCTCTTACTACGGTTATGCGTGCAAAGGAAGTGGGCCAAACCCACCTTGGGCCGCCCTTGATTTGGATACAAAGGGTGTAGCCCAAATGGGCTTGTGCGATCGAGTGAGTCTTGTGCGGTTCGGTTCATGTAACACATACACATTCACATAACATATCATGCATTCATTAAAAGCACATATCACATAATCACATATAGTCAAAGAAAGTTACATCAAAGTACAACAAAGGGTTCTGAAGTACGAGTTGTCAAATTATCCCCAACTTAAAAGAAATTTTGTCCCGAAATTTGGTACGTACTCACTGAGGAAGCTAGGTAAGTTGTATCGTTTACTGGTTTTCCTGGGGTGTCACATCCTCCCCTCGTTGATCTGGAATTTCGTCCCGAAATTCCGAGGTAGCTTCAGCCTCAGTAGTGGTTGTACTGTTCGCGAACAATTGGGGGTACTTTTCTTTCATTTGATCTTCGTGTTCCCAGGTGTACTCTGGGCCACGACGGGAGTTCCAACGAACTCGAACAAGAGGGATTCTCTTGTGCTTGAGGACCTTAACATCCCGGTCCGTGATTTCAACTGGTTCCTCGACGAAGTGCAACTGTTCGTCGATAGTGAGTTCCTTCAATGGAATTATGAGGGTCTCATCTGACAAGCATTTCTTCAGATTCGGCACGTGAAAAACGTTGTGAACTGCCCCGAGTTCAGCTGGTAGGTTCAGTCTGTAGGCTACTTTGCCTATTCTCTCTATAATCTCGAATGGTCTGACATACCGCGGATTGAGTTTGCCCCGTTTCCCAAAACGAACCACACCCTTCCAGGGTGAGACTTTGAGTAAAACCCGGTCCCCGACCTGAAATTCCAATGGCTTCCTACGCTTATCCGCGTAGCTTTTCTGACGGTCGCGCGCTGCCGCCATGCGTTGTCGTATCTGTGCAATCTTTTCTGTGGTGTCCACTATAAGTTCTGGACCCGTGATCTGACTATCCCCCACCTCTGCCCAACAGAGAGGTGACCGGCATTTACGTCCGTACAATGCCTCGAATGGAGCGGCTTGTATGCTGGTGTGATAACTGTTATTGTATGAAAACTCCAGTAAAGGGAGATGCTTTTCCCAGCTATTGCCGAAATCGATAACACATGCCCGAAGCATGTCTTCTAGAGTTTGAATCGTGCGCTCAGACTGCCCATCCGTCTGAGGGTGATATGTTGTGCTCATGTCTAGTCGCGAGCCAAAAGCCTTGTGCATTGCTTGCCATAGTTCTGACGTGAATCGTGCATCGCGATCCGAAATGATAGAGGTAGGCACCCCGTGCCTCGAGACTACTTCCTTTACGTATAGGTCTGCTTGTGTGGAAAACTTGTCAGTTTCCTTGATAGCCAAGAAATGAGCAGACTTGGTGAGTCGATCCACGATCACCCAAATAGTATCGTTCCCACGCTGGGATCTAGGTAGAACTGTAACAAAATCCATGGAAATTTCCTCCCATTTCCATTGTGGTATCTTTGGTTGTTTGAGTAAGCCTGCTAGTTTCTGATACTCTGCCTTGACTTTTGCACAAGTCAAGCACTTGCTGACATAGGTAGCGATGTGGGCCTTCATGCTAGGCCACCAATACGTAGTTCTGATATCGTGGTACATTTTATCCGACCCTGGATGTACCGAGTAGCGAGACTTGTGCGCATCGTCCATCACAAGCTCGCGTAAGTCTCCATAAAGTGGGACCTAAATACGCCCTGTTACATAGTAGGCGTCGTCTTCCTTTTGTTCTAATCGTTGCCTCGAGCCGCGTAAGGCTTCAGCCCTTACGTTTTCTGGTTTCAATGCTTCTACCTGAGCATTTCGTATCTGTGCAGGAAGACTAGACTGAATAGTAAGCTATAGTGCTCGTACGCGCCTAGGTAGAGTGTCCTTTCGACTGAGGGCGTCAGCCACAACATTGGCTTTGCCTGGATGGTACTTGATGGCGCATTCGTAATCGTTCAAAAGTTCGACCCATCTTCGTTGACGCATCTTCAAATCCTTTCTGCCTGAAGATATGCTCGAAACTCCTATGATCGGTGTAAATTGTGCACTTGGTACCGTACAGGTAGTGTCGCCATATCTTCAGCGCGAAAACAACAGCTCCCAGCTCTAAATCGTGCGTCGTGTAATTCCGTTCATGAACCTTGAGTTGGCGCGAAGCATAAGCAATGACCTTGTCGCGCTGCATTAACACACATCCAAGACCCTGGATGGATGCATCACAGTATACTACGAAATCGTCCGTGCTCTCTGGCAATGAGAGGATAGGTGCACTGCAAAGTCTATCCTTTAAGTGCTGAAAAGCAGTTTCCTGAGTGTTGCCCCAACGGTAGGTGACACCCTTCTGTGTCAGTAGGGTAAGCGGCTGTGCGATCTTTGAGAAGTCTTTGATGAACCGTCTGTAATATCCCGCCAAACCCAAGAATTGGCGTATTTTCGTTGGCGTACGCGGTGCAGGCCAGTTCCTGATCGAATCTACCTTGGATGGATCGACATGGATCCCATCCTTGTTTACCACGTGGCCTAGAAAGTGGACTTCACGAAGCCAGAAGTCACATTTCGAAAACTTGGCGTACAGCTGTTCCTTTCGAAGGAGTTCCAAAATAAGTCGTAAGTGCTGCTCGTGCTCCTCCTGACTCTTGGAGTAGATCAGAATGTCGTCGATGAAAACGATAACGAACTTGTCTAGGTACGGCTTGCACACTCTGTTCATTAAATCCATGAATACTGCGGGCGCGTTCGTTAACCCGAATGGCATGACAAGAAACTCGCAGTGACCGTAGCGAGTTCTGAAAGCTGTTTTGGAGACTTCCTCATCCCGGACTCTCAACTGATGATAACCCGACCTTAGATCAATCTTGGAATAGTAGCTCGACCCTTGCAACTGGTCGAACAAGTCGTCTATACGCGGAAGAGGATAACGGTTCTTCAACGTCACCTTGTTGAGTTCCCGGTAGTCTATGCACATCCTGAAGGTACCGTCCTTCTTTTTCACGAATAACACTGGAGCTCCCCAAGGCGAAGAGCTTTGACGAATAAAGCCCTTTTCCAAGAGCTCCTGTAGCTGCTTTGACAGTTCTTCCAGTTCAGTTGGAGCCAAACGATACGGTGCTCGAGCTATGGGTGCTGCTCCCGGAGCGAGCTCGATCTGGAATTCGACTTGGCGATGTGGAGGTAAACCGGGTAAATCTTCAGGAAACACCTGAGGGAAGTCGCGTACAATTGGAATGTCTTCCAATTTCTTTTCTTTTGTTGATGAGTCAGTAACGAGTGCCAAAATAGCGGTGTGACCCTTCCGCAAACATTTCTGAGCCTTCAAGAAAGAGATGATGCCGACCACAGCACCACTCTTGTCGCCTTGAACTTCGAGAGGTTCTTGACTAGAACGGGGAATACGAATGATCTTCTTGCTGCATAAGATTTCTGCCTGATGTTTGGATAACCAATCCATCCCGATAACGATATCGAAGCTTCCCAAGACTATGGGAATAAGATCAATGGAGAAAGCTTGACCGGCTAAGACAATACTACAATCCCTGACTACTTGCGTGGCTTCTAGACTCTTACCATTAGCTAATTCTACTACATGTTTGGTGGTTAAGAGTGTTGGTGCACGTTTTAACAATTTACTGACTTTCAATGATATATAACTTGTATCCGCACCCGAATCAAATAAAACAGTAACATAAATGTCGTCGAGGAGAAACTTACCCATAACCACATTGGGATCGTTCATCGCGTCTCCTCGCCCCAGCACGAATGCACGTCCCCTTGCTTCGTTGCCATTGTTGTTGTTTCCCCCGTTGTTGTGGTTCCCATTGCCCTGGTGATTGTTGTTGTTGCGATTCTGGTTCTGGTTCAATTGAGGGCAATCGCGTTTGAAATGACCTTCAGCCCCACACTGGAAACATCCCCGGTTTCCACGCTGTGGCTGCTGCTGCTGTGGGTTTTGTGGAGCTGGTAGTTGCGGTTGCTGGTTCTGATTCGCAGGCCGTGGGCTCCTACAGTCTTTGGCCTCGTGACCCATCTTGAGACACCTTTGGCAACGACCCTTGCTGCACTGGCCGTTGTGGTGTCTGTTGCAGTTGTGACACTTGGGGTGAAATCCTTGATATCTTCTCTGCCTATGACTACCAGAAGATTGCTGACTAGGACTCTGGTAGTGGTCAGTCTTCTGCTGCTGAGCCTGAGACTGAACTGTTGCTGAACCCTTGCTAGAGTCCCCATCCCACTTTCTTTTGTTGTCACTAGGAGTAGTAGGAGTAGCGGCTGAAGTGGTAGCACTGATGCGTTTGGGCAACTTGTTCTGTTCCACTGCCTGATCCGTGAGGCGATGGGCAAGACGCTGGATGTCTTGGATGTTGTCGAGGTTAGCCGATGTCACATGGCTCTGAATCTCGGAGGCTATACCCTTGAGGTACAACTCGATGCGCTTGATTGGAGGGACCACCATGGTTGGACACAAGATGGCCAGTTCGTTCGACCGTTTCGTATAAGCTTCAATTTCCGACCCCGTCATTTTCAGATGATAAAACTCATCTTCCAACTTGTGAATGTCATCACGCGTGCAGTATTCTCGCTTAATGAGTTCTTAAAATCGTTCCAAGGGGTGGCGTTAGCAGCTGCCAGCCCTAGAATCTGAACTTGCGCGTTCCACCAGGTTAGCGCGATTCCTTCCAAAG
Organism: Helianthus annuus; assembly: GCF_002127325.2. Classification (NCBI taxonomy): domain Eukaryota; kingdom Viridiplantae; phylum Streptophyta; class Magnoliopsida; order Asterales; family Asteraceae; genus Helianthus; species Helianthus annuus. Next base: position 7,780,665 of record NC_035446.2, on the reverse strand, counting down.
TACCAGTGGCGTACTTGGCCCTGCGAGCCTCAGGGCATTCACACATCTCGAATACCGACTCGAGCTTCTCAAACCAATGGAGTAGTCCCACTGCTCCTTCCGTGCCACTGAACGTGCTTGGACGACAGTCCATGAAGTTCTTGAATGTGCAAACTGGTTGCTGTGCGGGTTGACCTATTGTGTATAGAATAGGACAAGGTTTAAACACGAGAGTTGGTTTAGGAGTGTAGGATCTAAAGATCCTAGTGCGAGTTATGACTACAGGATATACCTCTTGCTTGTGCGGCTGCAAGTGCCGCAGCGACTTGTTCGTTAATGAGAGCCGTCAACTGGGCTTGAGTCATGTTAACACGTCCAGACATGATCGTCATAGTAAAAGTAGCGTAAGTGAGAATGGTTCGCGAGTAGTGCGATGACAGAAGAGTGTAAGCACATAGGTATTCTCATGCAATAGTGTCATGTGTATCTAAGCGTACTACAAGCAAAGTTCTATGTAGTTCTAACAAGTAGGCAATAAACATAAACCTTATTACCTAGGATGTCGAGTCTTGCACGTGGAGCGAAGCGTCGTTGTGGATCGTTGAGAGCACTGTTCTGGTTATAGTCTGGTTTTAATAAAAACGTTTTTCCCATATTAAAACCAAGTTCTCTATAACCAATGGCTCTGATACCAATCTGTCACACCCCCAAAATCCACCCGCGGTGTACCACTGCTTGGAGGCGTGACATGACCAGGATCAAGCCATCAATCATATTGAACATAGTGTATAATAATTAAAATAGTTCTAAAACCCAATTCAATACAATTGATGTTCAACCCAAACATAACATAATTTGAGTAGCGGAAGCATAAGTATGTAAACCCAATGTAAATCATAAGTTCAAGTGTTATATAGTTTAACATGGCATTCACGATCCATTGCCCACAACGACCTGCTCCTCCTTGTGCAAGCTCCATATGTACCTAAGGTCCTGCAAGGCATGCAGCAGAGAGTCAACAACTAGTTGAGCGAGTTCACAGTGTATAGTTCAGTAATTGTAATAGTATGAGTAGCAGTATGTTCGTTCGTTAAGTCATGTATCGTATTAGTTCATATCGCGGCCCTCTAGGCATGTGTGCGATGACTAGGGAAAGTTCCCAAGTATTCTAGACTATGTATATTTGTATCGCGGCCACCCCGGCATGTGTGCGAAGTTTTGGTATGTATAGTTCGCGGCCTTTCCAAGGCATGTGTGCGAAGATCAGTCATAATATCGCGGCCAACCCCAGCGTGTGTGCGAATATCAGTTCAATTAGTATACTAGTCTAGCCGTATCTTATCATTTACCATCCTCACCCTGAGGACCATATCATTAAATTCTATCATTTGAGTATGTACGAATAAATCATCCAATCCCATTCCCACCCTGGGAACCCCATGCCTTGGCTGTGTGAACTCACCTTGGTTTGCTCGGCAGATACACAAAAAGGTTTCTTGAACTAAGAGTGGTCAACCACGTCCTAACAGGGTTACCATACAAGTCAGGTTTTGACTTAAGTATTGCACACAAGTATCACATAAATAACATGTAAGAAACACATACGGATCATGGCAAACATGCAACATTGCGTTCAACAGTTATCTCGTATTCCGTATTGGGCTCGCACAAGCTTAGTGGCCTTGTGCGAGTCGTCCGTTGGAGCCCACTAAAACCCGGCCCATTATCAAGAACCCCACAATACTATAATCATCAACGTGGCCTATATAACATATCTTGTGCGATTCTGTAATACTCCGGGCCCAAACTAACAAGAAGCCCAAATAACATAAGTGGTTAAATAAGTCACCAGCCCAAACAATATAATCACGGATCCCTTGTGCGATCCGTGAACCCTTGTGCGATTGAAGCTAATCCGGCCCAAGCATATACCCGGCCCAACAGTTAAGTAACATGACAACTTGTGCGGTTCATTAATTCTTGTGTGACCAGAGAGCTTGTGCGTTCAGTTTAAACATTCCATAAATCAAGCAATCGGTTACAATCATGCCATAGTTTCCTTATTTACCCTTATCAATTAACAATTTTCCAACTATTCTTGTAACATACAACCGATCAAATTAAGCATTTTCTAAGCAATTCTTATGAACCCTAACACGATCATAATTACAAACAATAATCAAGATATTCAAACGTATCCATTTAAGGGTTTCGAATCTTCATAATCAAACCGTGATCGGTCCCTACACTAACCTGATTTCAGCAAACGAGTATCCGATTAACAACCATTCGGTTCTTAAGTTAACATTACAACAGCCGTTTTACATGAACATCATCCTATATACGCATAACTGAATTCGAGTGCATAGTTTTCAATCGTTTACCAGTATGGATAACCCTAATGTAATCATATACAATCAAAACATCATCTATCAAAGCAAATAACATCAAACACTAACCGGTTGAGAGGATCGATCCGGACAAGGGAATATCTTCGAGAGATGGGAGGTGATGGCCGTCGGGTTTGAGAGAGAGAATGAGAGAACTTGGGTTTTTGTGTGTGTAAGAGTGTTGTAACAAATGAGGAATATGCCCCCCTCTTACTACGGTTATGCGTGCAAAGGGAAGTGGGCCGAACCCACCTTGGGCCGCCCTTGATTTGGATACAAAGGGTGTAGCCCAAATGGGCTTGTGCGATTGGGTGAGTCTTGTGCGATTCGGTTCATGTAACATATACACATTCACATAACATATCATGCATTCATTAAAAGCACATATCACATAATCACATATAGTCAAAGCAAGTTACATCAAAGTACAACAAAGGGTTCTGAAATACGAGTTGTCACATCAACGTTTCTAGTTGGATTACGTTGACAGAGCTTCCATTGTCCACCAATATCCTGCGTACAAAATGGTTAGCCACATATAGTGTTATTACAAGAGCATCATGGTGAGGATCCTGGACAGTATCCCTGTCATCACTATCAAAAGTGATCACTTTATCAGCTGTGAGGGTCGTCATCCTGGTTGGTCTTTCCCCTCTTTCGGCTTTAGCATCCTTTACATGTCTCTTGGCCGCAGAATATGAAGTCCCGCAAATGTCGGACCCTCCTGAAATAAAGTTAATTTCCTTGGCATACGCAGGAGATGATGCTGCTCGTTCAGGATCCTTCTCAGTATCCTGACCCTTGTTTTTCTTATCATCTTCCAGCTTGATATATCTCAAAGCCCTATTCCGAGCTTCATCTTAGTTCCTGCAAGGATTCATTGCAAGATCCTGATAAAATTGACGATCCTTCCGTAACCCCATTTTTAACGCTTGTACTGCCGTAGCAATATCAAGATTCGGGATATCCAGGGATTCTCTACTAAATCTGTAAACATAATCCCTTAGGGATTTTTGTGATCCTTGTGTTATCCTGTAAAGATCACTTGTTAGTTTCTCAAAGCTCATGCTACAAGAAAACTGACTGATAAACAAATTAACTAAATGAGAAAATGATGTAATTGAATAAGGTGGAACATTTAAAACCCATTTTAAGGCCGATCCTGTTAAAGTTGAACCGAAGCCTTTGCATAAGCATGCTTCCTTAAGTTGTGGTAGGATTGGATTTGTTTCCATCCTTTCCCTATACTGGGCAATATGCTCCTCAGGATCTGTCGTCCCATCATACAACTTTATGCTGGGAGTCTGGAATCTTTTTGGAATTTCAGCATCACAAACTGGATGAGCAAATCGAGATATCCTGTGACTATCCTGGGATACTTTCGGTATAGGTTGCACTACTCCAGGAACACTTGATATCATATCCTTCAATTTCTGAAGTTCCCTGGTCAATACTGGTGTTACACCTATATCCTGCAAAGAATCAGAATTATTAGTAGCAGGGATACTGATATTGGCAAACATGTTACCAGCCAATTGACTTTTTTGCCATATCCTGGACCATATCCTGGGCCATATCCTGGATCCCTCACGGTCGATATCCTGGCGGATGATGGTATCTCCAGCATGTTGCTCTGGGACTGACTCAGTATCATGTTGCCTTGATTATCCTTGGTAAATATTGCTGAACTAAAGATCAGCATCCTGGGCTATAGAGGAGTAGTTATATCCTCCACAGGTTTCCTAGAGTTTGACTTCAAGAGTTGTATATCCTTCATGATCGTCTGGTTAGTTTCTTGCTGCCTCCTCATTTGTTCCTATATACTACCAAACAAAGACAGAATATCGTTATTAGAAGCAAGGATATGGGTTCTCCCTGAATTTCCGGATCTAGAAACATTCTGAGCAGCAGGAATTTCTCTCGGTGTGTGGCTTTCATTTCTCCTCTGAAAATTCTGAACTTGTGAAGGTGGAGGAGGTAATGAACCAGCAGCCGCAGAGGTTGAAACAGACATGGAAGAAGAGTTCGAATTCGATTGAGAAGCCATTAGAAATAGTTTTGAAAAGAACTTCGAAAACAGAAAATCGAGTAATGATTTTAACAAAGTATTGATTAAAAATAGCACCACTTGCCCCACGGTGGGCGCCAAATTGTTTTGGTCAAAAATTACCGAAGCAATTAAGTGATCAAATTAGTTTTGTGAGGTAGTGTGCTAGTAAAACTTTGTGAAAAAATATGTTCGTTTATTAGCTTGCAAAAACAGTTTCAGGATATAGCTCAGGATACCCAGCTATATCAATAATCAAACAATGAGCAAAAATGTAAAGGTTGACATGAGATATACGAGGAAAGCCCTTGATCAATCTAGATCTCCGACATAAAACCTGGGGAGCTGACAATCGCCGGCTGCCTTGTTCTTCTTATTGCTTGAATAACCAGGATACAGCGCAGGATATGACTCAGATCAATGGTAAGTGGTACAACAATTACAAGTGTTGAGTGTTTGTGCGTAATAGAAAGAAAAAAGAAGTGTGAGTTCGAGAGTAGAGAGTGAAGTGTGTGTTCCTATTGATCTGGCCTTCTATTTATAGTTACAAATAACAAACTAACTCTCCTATTATTCCGGGATGCTGGGAATAATCCATTCTGAACGTTGGGGGACTGTTTTTACTTTTTTTCCACGTGCTTATTGACTATAAAACTGGGTCTTCAGCTCCCATAACCGTTACAACGTTAATAACATTGACCAGCATCCGAAATTCTTGCGGAATATGCCTTTCTTCTATTCTGACCGTTACAAGAGCTATTCTTCCGCCATCAACGTCTTTATCCTGACCAATTTGAGTGGGTCTTCAGGATGACTTGGTCCTCATGAACGTTAGTCCCTTGTAACCAACATTTTACAAGCCAATCGTTAGTAATAGTCAGGATACTACCTCAGGATGTTACCAATATCCTGACCCGGTATCCTGATACGGTATCCTGATCCGATATCCTGATCATGTACAACTAATAAAAAATAAAGATACAAAGTCAGGATATGGGCTCAGAATTTCACCCATAACAGAAAGCTTTAAACTCTCCTTTCTCATCCACAAACATATCCCAGCTAAAACCTTCAGGTAACCTTTCATCATCTTGATTGATTAGGCATGCTTTGCTGTCGGATGAAATGTATTTATCCCAGCTGAAATTTTCTTGATTCACTAAACATGCTCTCTTTGAAGAATCTTCTATCACTTTTCTACCATGAGCCACTTGTGGTTCTTGTTGTTGTTGTTGACCAACTTGTTGATATATGGCTTTCCGGTAGTAGTCATCTTTTCCAAACGGATTCTTTGCTTCATTTGCTTCTCTATTCTTGCATTCCCTCTTGAAATGACCTTTCTCCCTACATCGAAAACAAGTAACTTTAGATTTATCAAAGCCTAAAGTAGAAACATGTGGATCACGAAAATCATTCCTTCCAGTAATCATCTTGAACTTTTCAGCTCTTCTCAGGACACTAGCTAGACACCATTTGATGTCCATTAGTTCCAATTCTTCAGCGTCTATCTGATCGTAATCCTCTTTTGTTAGCATAGGTTTCCCGATTCTCCTTGCAACCAAACCTTCATAGGATTGTAGCACAGTTGCAAGTAAAGACATGTGATCTTTTGCAATTTCTTCAGAAAAACTTTGACCTTCTGGAAGATTCAAAGCTATATTGCACTGTATCACACAACCACCACCTTTTGTACTTTGAGAATGGAAACTTGAAGATGAACTCTTGGGATTAACACTCGGAGATATGAAGAAAATCCACTGCTGTTGTTTGAACCTTGATCAACATTTTCAGATGAATTTCCAGCACTAAATGCAGTTTAAATCTTCGGACTTCTTTCAACCTCTTGAACACTGCCTTTATAATACATTTTCACATCTTGTTGACCACTCGGATTAGTCATCCTCGCAATCTTTTGCTGTTCCAGATCTTGACCCTCAATCTTCTCAATGAACTGAGAAATTGTCAAACCATCATATACTCCAGTGTTCTTTAAGATCATCAAGTAAGTACCCCACTCCTATTGAGGTAAAGTGTTAGTTAACTTGTCGACCCATTCCTCTCGATCTTCGGTTATGCTTAACATTGACATGGATCGCACTAAATGACAATATCTTTTAATTAATTTCTTTGTATCTTCCCCGGGCAAACTGGTGAAGAGATCAAATTCTTTCTTAAGTAATGCCTTTTTACTTTTAATCATCTTTTCACTTCCTTCAAACTTGATTTTAAGAGCATCCCAAATTGATTTTGAGGTCTTGTCATGTTGAAGCAACACAAAGATGTCTTCTTTGATGGCTTGTTGAAGTAGACTAATCATCATCTTTTCAGCTTTGTACATGTCACGTTCTTTGTCACTGAATTCAGAGATTTCTTTTATAACTTGCAGATTTGTACGTGGTAGAACATACTTCTTCAAAATACATTCCCAAGATCTCAGATGGTTAGCTTGAACCCAATTTTCAAACCTATCTTTCCATCCGTAATACTCTTCAATGCTCATTAGCTTCGGGGGTTTTTGCATTGTTCCAGTCTCATTTTCCAAATTCATGTTTTGAGCAATGGAAGCCGGAGTAGTCGGAGATGTGGCGAATGCGTTATAAAATTCTTCACTCATGATTCGGTAACACGTTTTTCAAAAACAGCACTTTTCAAGCGTAATTACTAACTTTCAGTTTCAAGCGAAACAACCAATTGAAGCGAAATCACCACTTTGAAGCGGAATCAGTACAGTTTGGAGCGGAATCACTGATTTCGCTTGAACTTTCAAGCGGAATAGCAACTTGTAGCGGAATCACCTAATTTCGCTTGAAACTATTCAAGCGGAATAGCCCTTTGAAGCGGAATAAGGTATTTTTGTCACACCCCTCCAAAGCCCCACCCCGCCTTGGAGGCGTGCCCTGCCCAGGATCATAGCCACCAATCATATTGAACAATGTATTTAAGTAAATAAAACCAACTACAATACAATTGGTGTCAAAACATAGTTTGAGTTACAGCGGAAGCAAAACATAAGTTTAATATAAGTTTTCCCACAACGACCACGCCTCCCAGTGCAAGCTCCTTAAGCTAGGGACCTAACGACCTGCAAGGCATGTAACAACGAGTCAACAACAAAGTTGAGTGAATTCACGGTTGGTTCGCTGGCTTACTCGACCGTATCGCGGTCTCCCAGACATGTGTGCGAAGGTAAGTATCCGTATCGCGTCGCGGCCCTACAGGCATGTGTGCGAAGATTAGTGGAGTGGCATCCTACCTCTGGAGGATGGCCATGCCTTGTAGAAAGTTCGTGAACTCACCTTTGCTTTTGCTTTGCTCGGTTTGCTTATCTTCCTTGATTGTAAGGGTATGGGATAGAGTTTAGCCTAATGATAAGCCTAATAATCTAATGCACACGAATTTAGGTAAGTAATCAATACAGCATTTACGACAATTCACGAGATTAAACCCTCACAACGATTAACAAAGTGCAATACTTAACAATTCAGCGGATTCACAACGAATAACAGAGCATAGTCTGAATTTGGATAATACTCAAATATTCAAGTCGAAATCATGACGAATAACAAAGTATAAACTCAATTTGAGCAGCACTTAAACAATCGTTGGATAGTTTCAATCGATCGGACGTTGAATCGTAATAGCGATCGAATTAATACCCTGAATCGTAGCAGCGTTTCGAGATTGGTGTGTGTTTTGGAGTAATCATACAATAACTCAACGTACATAGAGAATTTGTACGTCGTTCCAACTCCTAAATTCAAGTCCCAAGGCCCTCTATTTATACTGAATTTTTGTACCTCCCGCGTGTCGCGACAGGAACATGTGCGTCTGTCGCGTGTCGCGACGGGTAACAAAAGTAGGGTAGGGTAGGTTCGTGTCCAACATAGCCTTGGTGAGTCATAATTCGACGAAATTCAATTCCTACAGCAAATTATAAGGATAATCGTTGGCTAGGGTTTACCCCTCTTGAGTTTTAGGGGCCCTGATCCTGATTCTGATTGTTCTGAAACTTTCAGGGTTTGTGCAGAATCACCTGGGGATCTCAATTAGGGTTTCCTTAATAGATAATTAACATCCTAAGTATTGATTTTAGTGAGAGTTGTTACAATTTTCAAGCGGAATTAAGTGATTTTTGAAGCGAAATAACAATTTCAAGCGGAATCAAGTGATTTATTCGTTCAAGCGGAATTACCTTTTTAGTCCATTTTAGTCACTTTTAATCCGACTTTTAGTCTGAAACTTTCAAGGGTTTGTTAAAACACAGTTTTACACAATATATGAGAAAATTAGTCGATTTTAACCGTGAAAGTTGTTAATTTTGAAAAGAAGTTGTAGAAATCAGAACTATTGAGCTGAATCGGTAAGAACTCGTCTTCCTGAGCTCTGATACCACTTGTAGGATCGTGTTTTGACCCAAACGAGTCGTTCAGAGGAGTTTTAATCTGTTTCAGAGGCGGAAACTAAGAAACAGACTTCGAAACAGCTTGCAAATCACTTTAAACCACTTTCTGATTGATATAACAACAAGTACAATCACTGGATAAACCGGCAGCACCTCGGTATCCAAATCAAGTGATGTTCTACCTGATTTCGCTCGAATGACCTAGTTATACAGTTGGGATTTCGCTTGAACATGCTTCAAGTGGAATAAGAATTGATGTAATTCCGCTTGAAAGTGACAAATGTCATTTTAAGCGACATCAACTCTCTCAAGCGAAATCAACTCTAATTCTATTTAAATCTCCTATTTTCTCGAACAACGTGCCCTGATCTAACACTATAGTACAACACTCGATACAAGACGAAGTCGACAGATGTATGCACCAACAGTTGGTTTGGCCCTTGTTCCTGTAACTCGAATCTTAGCCCGGTATATCCCATTTTAATTTTACACCATTGTGAACCTTACGCCTTTTTTACTCTCTGATCGAGGTTCTCGGCATTGAAAAATCTTTGTAAACTAAATCACACGTGTATATGTTGTCATTTAAGAGATATACAGTCAAGAAAATAATGGGCAATGGTGATATATATGCAGAGTAGACACCAAAAAAAAACACTCAACAAATGGCTACAATTAAAGGAATGTGTTTAGTGACGACATCAGATTCCTAATTGATGGAGAAAGGTCTGATGGCAAGAAAAGCTGCTTCTAGGAGGTTGTCAAGTGTTTTCGCTCGACAATTCCATTCTTGGGTGGTTGGTTTGGTCCTTGTTCCTGTAACTCGAATCCTAGCCCGGTATATCCCATTTTAATTTTACACCATTGTGAACCTTATGCCTTGTTTACTCTCTGATCGAGGTTCTCAGCATTGAAAAATCTTTGTAAACTAAATCACACGTGTAGATGTTGACATTTAAGAGATATACATTCAAGAAAATCAAGGTCAATGGTGATATATATGCGGATTAGACAAAAAAAACACTCAACAAATGGCTACAATTTAAGAAATGTATCTAGTGACGGCATCAGATTCCTAATTGATGGAGAAAGGTCTGGTGGCAAGAAAAGCTGCTTCTAGGAGGTTGTCAAGTGTTTTCGCTCGACGATTCCATTCATGGGTGGTTGGTTTGGCCCTTGTTCCTGTAACTCGAATCCTAGCCCGGTATATACCATTTTAATTTTACACTATTGTGAACCTTACGCCTTTTTATTCTCTGATCGAGGTCCTCAGCATTGAAAAATCTTCGTAAACTAAATCACACGTGTATGTGTTGACATTTAAGAGATATACAGTCAAGAAAATCAGGGGCAATGGTGATATATATGCGGATTAGACACAAAAAAACACTCAACAAATGGCTACAATTTAAGGAATGTGTTTAGTAACGACATCAGATTCCTAATTGATGGAGAAAGGTCTGGTGGGAAGAAAAGCTGCTTCTAGGAGGTTGTCAAGTGTTTTCGCTCGACTTTTACATTCTTGGGTGGTTGGTTTGGCCCTTGTTCCTGTAACTCGAATCCTAGCCCGGTATATCCCATTTTAATTTTACACCATTGTGAACCTTACACCTTTTTTACTCTCTGATCGAGGTTCTCGGCATTGAAAAATCTTCGTAAACTAAATCACACGTGTATATGTTGACATTTAAAAGACATACAGTCAAGAAAATTAAGGGCAATGGTGACATATATGCGGATTAGACACAAAAAATCACTCAACAAATGGCTACAATTTAAGGAATGTATTTAGTGACGTCATCAAATTCTTAATTGATGGAGAAAGGTCTGGTGGCAAGAAAAGCTGCTTCTAGGAGGTTGTCAAGTATTTTCGCACGACGATTCCATTCTTGGGTGGTTGGTTTGGCCCTTGTTCCTGTAACTCGAATCCTAGCCCGGTAAATCCCATTTTAATTATACATCATTGTGAACCTTATGCCTTTTTTACTCTCTGATCGAGGTTCTCGGCATTGAAAAATCTTTGTAAACTAAAGCACACGTGTATATGTTGACATTTAAGAGATATATAGTCAAGAAAATCTAGGGCAATGGTGATATATATGCGGATTAGAACCAAAAAAAAACACTCAACAAATGGCTACAATTTAAGGAATGTGCTTAGTGACGGCATCAGATTCCTAATTGATGGAGAAAGGTCTGGTGGCAAGAAAAGCTGCTTCTAGGAGGTTGTCAAGTGTTTTCGCTCGACATTCCATTCTTGGGTGGTTGGTTTGGTCCTTCTTCCTGTAACTCGAATCCTAGCCCGGTATATCCCATTTTAATTTTACACCATTGTGAACCTTACGCCTTTTTTACTCTCTGATCGAGGTTCTCAGCATTGAAAAATCTTTGTAAACTAAATCACACGTGTAGATGTTGACATTTAAGATATATACAGTCAAGAAAATCAAGGGCAATGGTGACATATATACGGACTAGACACAAAAAAACACTCAACAAATGGCTACACTTTAAGGAATGTGTTTAGTGACGGCATAAAATTCCTAATTAATGAAGAAAGGTATGGTGGTAAGGAAAGCTGCTTCTAGGAGGTTGTCAAGTGTTTTGGCTTGACGATTCCATTCTTAGGTGGTTGGTTTGGCCCTTGTTCTTGTAACTCGAATCCTAGCCTGGTATATCCCATTTTAATTTTACACCATTGTGAACCTTATGACTTTTTTACTCTCTGATCGAGGTTCGCGGCATTGAAAAATCTTCGTAAACTAAATCACACGTGTATATCTTGACATTTAAGAGATATACAGTCAAGAAAATCATGGGCAATGGTGATATATATGCGGATTAGACACCAAAAAAACACTCAACAAATGGTTACAAATTAACGAATGTGTTTAGTAATGGCATCAGATTCCTAATTGATGGAGAAAGGTCTGTTGGCAAGAAAAGCTGCTTCTAGGAGGTTGTCAAGTGTTTTCGCTCGACATTCCATTCTTGGGTGGTTGGTTTGGTCTTTCTTCCTGTAACTCGAATCCTAGCCCGGTATATCCCATTTTAATTTTACACCATTGTGAACCTTACGCCTTTTTTACTCTCTGATCGAGGTTCTCAGCATTGAAAAATCTTTGTAAACTAAATCACACGTGTAGATGTTGACATTTAAGAGATATACAGTCAAGAAAATCAAGGGCAATGGTGACATATATGCGGATTAGACACAAAAAAAAAACACTCAACAAATGGCTACAATTTAAGGAATGTGTTTAGTGACGACATAAAATTCCTAATTAATGAAGAAAGTTATGGTGGTAAGGAAAGCTGCTTCTAGGAGGTTGTCAAGTGTTTTGGCTTGACGAATCCATTCTTAGGTGGTTGGTTTGGCCCTTGTTCTTGTAACTCGAATCCTAGCCTGGTATATCCCATTTTAATTTTACACCATTGTGAACCTTACGACTTTTTTACTCTCTGATCGAGGTTCGCGGCATTGAAAAATCTTCGTAAACTAAATCACACGTGTATATCTTGACATTTAAGAGATATACAGTCAAGAAAATCAAGGGCAATGGTGATATATATGCGGATTAGACACAAAAAAAAAACACTCAACAAATGGCTACAAATTAACGAATGTGTTTAGTGATAGCATCAGATTCCTTATTGATGGAGAATGGTCTGGTGGCAAGAAAAGCTGCTTCAAGGAGGTTGTCAGGTATTTTCGCTCGACGATTCCATTCTTGGATGGTTGGTTTGGTCCTTGTTCCTGTAACTCGAATCCTAGCCCGGTATATCCCATTTTAATTTTACACCATTGTGAACCTTACGCCTTTTTTACTCTCTGATCGAGGTTCTCGGCATTGAAAAATCTTCGTAAACTAAATCACACGTGTATATCTTGACATTTAAGTGATATACAGTCAAGAAAATCAAGGGCAATGGTGATATATATGCGGATTAGACACCAAAAAAAACACTCAACAAATGGCTACAAATTAACGAATGTGTTTAGTGATAGCATCAGATTCCTAATTGATGGAGAATGGTCTGGTGGCAAGAAAAGCTGCTTCTAGGAGGTTGTAAAGTGTTTTCGCTCGACATTCCATTCTTGGGTGGTTGGTTTGGTCCTTCTTCCTGTAACTCGAATCCTAGTCCGGTATATCCCATTTTAATTTTACACCATTGTGAACCTTACGCCTTTTTTACTCTCTGATCGAGGTTCTCAGCATTGAAAAATCTTTGTAAACTAAATCACACGTGTAGATGTTGACATTTAAGAGATATAGAGTCAAGAAAATCAAGGGCAATGGTGACATATATGCGGATTAGACACAAAAAAAAACACTCAACAAATGGCTACAATTTAAGGAATGTGTTTAGTGACGGCATAAAATTCCTAATTTGTCACACCCCTACCACGTAAAACAACAAAACGTGGCGGAAACGTCGGGGAGTGTTGTAACAGAATCATTGTTTCACAACCATGGATTAAACAAATTTCGTTTTATTGAATTAAATGAGTTACAATGTCTTAACAATAAAGAAACATAACAAAAATTAACTAGTCTTGCATCTTTTAATGTCACTAAGGTCTCGTCCAATCCTATGTGAGCATGCATCAATATCCTCATCATATAACACCAACTACTGTACCTGAAACACATGTGAAAATACGTCAGCATAAAAATGCCGGCGAGTACATAGGTTTTATGAAAAATAGGATCCATGACTTAGGTTTAAGAAAATGTTTAACTAAAAACTTGTCATGAATCCAGTTTAAGTGTTTGCTTTTATAAAACGTTTGAAAATCGATGATAGATATGTATAGTTAAAAGAATGATGTAAGGTTAAATGAATAACCAAGTAAAAATGAGTTTGTATAAAACAAACTGTTTTGTAAAACAATGTCTTGTGAAAAATATGTTTTTTGTGTAAAAATGTATAAATCCAAATGAATGATTTAAATAACGCTACACCATGTAATATAATACAAGCACTTATATATAGGAAGTACCAGCGGCGTATCCACCATGCTTGTATCACATTACACACGTCTCGTTACTCAAATCACTTACCCACATAAACCACCAATGTAAATTGCCCATGTCTAAACTGTTGTCAAATGTCAATCAAGTATTGGGTAAACAAAATGTCATGTATGGCAAGTGAAATATGTAACAACCAAACCATTGGTAAGAATGCACAAACAATGTACTAAGTATGCGACGGATGGACATACATAGCATGATACCAAGTATAAGATGTCTTGTAAAACAATGTACTAAGTATGATGAACATACATAGCATGAAATGTTATGTAAAACGATGTACTAAGTATGCACACAATGGGCATACATAGCATGTGATGTAAAATGTACTAAGTATGATGAACATACATAGCATGAAATGTTATGTAAAATGATGTACTAAGTATGATGAACATACATAGCATGAAATGTTATGTAAAACGATGTACTAAGTATGCACACAATGGGCATACATAGCATGTGATGTAAAATGTACTAAGTATGATGAACATACATAGCATGAAATGTTATGTAAACCGATGTACTAAGTATGCTGAACATATATAGCATGAAATGATATGTAAAACGATGTACTAAGTATGCACACAATGGGCATACATAGCATGTTATGTAAAATGTACTAAGTATGATGAACATACATAGCATGAAATGTTATGTAAAACGATGTACTAAGTATGCACACAATGGGTATACATAGCAAAAACATAATGAAATCATGTACTAATAGTGTACTTATGAACATAGAAAGTACATGATATAAAAGCATGAAATCATGAAAGTAACAAGTAGGCACATGTGTTTCACCCCAAAATGTTTTAAAAACAGTAAAAGAGGGGTCTATGTACTCACTTGAGGGTGCTTAGAAGTCTTAGGATAACCACCAAGCAAAGCTAGAAGATCACGGAATCAAACGACACCTATATAGGTATCTACATTAATAACCGGACCTATCGGAGGATCGGATAGTACGAGGGTTCGTAAACCAAATAAGTATGGGAACTTATGTAATACGGTTTAACAAGGCCTACGTACTAAAACGAAACCTATCCTAAGTGCTTTTGACCCATTACGACCCGTTTAGGTAGCTTATGCCACTTTAACGTGTCGTTTGCGTAAAACGCATTCGGAACGCCTAACTAGTCCTATGACAAGCAAGATATGCCTTAACATGTTTAATATTGTTGTTAAATCAGTTTAGATGTCAAAAATTTCGTTACATAGACTTAAAATGAATTTATGCGTAAAAAGGGCATTTTGGTAATTTACCTAAGGCATAACAACTACTTATCATACAACTACTTAAATGATGTGACCATAAGGTATAACCTCAAAAGGTTATTCCCTATACAACTATGGTCACCTAAGGTGTTTGGTCGGATCCTACTGATCGACCAAATGGGTCGGGTTCGTAAGCATAAGCGATTGATTAGATCGCTTACCTTTACGACCCTAAACAAGCACAAAACTAAAAACGACGAGCTAAACATGCTAGAACATGTTTAGTAAAGTTTAGAAAACAAGTTTGGTATTAAAACAAATGGTTTTATTACCCTAGAGTAGTTTGGTTACAAAATACGCGAGAAAACGCATTTTGGCCGAAACTACGACTCGTCACTGAGCCTAGATAACGTGGTAATCAGTAGGTATAGTTACTAGGGACTATAACCATCGTGATTACGCTCACGTTATGAAGTTCAAACGAACTTCGCATTGACCATAAACTGGTTAATGTAGAAAGTCAAACGCAGTTTGACTTTAACGCTAAAACGAATGAAAAACGCGAAAGAATACTTACAGAAGGTCCCCGCAAGATTCGAACCCGATTCACTCTCAGGTAGGAAGCATATACTTCCACTTAGAGAGTGTAGAATCAGATTCAAATGTGAGGAAGAATGAAATGGGTGAGGGGTATTTATAGATTTCCTTGAACCGTTAAGATCGTTCGTCGAAAAACGTGATTTGATCTAGACCTTACATGTGGGCACATGGTTTTCAAAAACCATGGGAGCCCCAATGTGGACTATGTTCATTGAATACCATCCCATGGTTTTGCAAAACCATGGGTGAAAACCATTAACACTTCAAAATGGACTAGGTTTATTGAATCTGCTAGAAATTTCAAAAATGGTCCCTACACTTGTAAAACTTGATTTTTTTTTGGCACTTTTAAACCCCTTTAACCTCATTTCAAGGCTCTAAAATGATACTAAAGTATAGGGAACTTAAAATATGCTCAAAGACATCACGGATGTCGGTTCGTTTGGTCGTACGGTTGCGTTATTCGCTTAAATTACGACGGGAGTCGTAACGAACGCAAAAACGATCCAAATTAAGCGACGAATGGAATTTATCATACCAAACACTAAAATAAAATATTTTAATGCTTACATAAATTTTTGGAAGTCCGGAAGTATTCAGAACGTAAAATATGCGCGAAAATGCAAACTTATGCACTTTTTGACGCTTTTAGTCCCTGAATGAGCATAAAGTTTATTTTTGTGCACCAAACACCTCAAAGCCTATTTCTAAGCTATGTAAAGAATATTTAGGGCATACTTAACTTATGATCAAGTTCCGGAAGGTCTGTTACAGTACAAATTGACATACTTTCGCAGTTTGTCGAATTTAGTCCCTGTAAGCGAATAAACTTGATTTCGGCATACCAAACCATCCAAAACTTATTTCTAAGTTATGTAATGGTTATTTAAGGTATGTTAAGCCTATTTCACTGTTCCGGAGTGTTTGTTGCATTAAACTGGTTATATTTACGCATCAGATCGCGTATAACCTTCCAGAAAGCGATTTAAAGCCCGAAATCGAACAAGAATTGATACGTGCAAAAGATACACATATTTATACAGATCCCAAGTATGAAATACAATATTTCATTGGCTTGGTATTTGTTTGATGGTGTTGGTGACACAGGTGTCACAGTCTCCCCTACTTTAGGAAATTTCGTCCCGAAATTTATTCGTAGGAATCTATCTGTGACTTTGTGTCAAAAAGCCACCAAAGATATGCAAGGAAATATCCTGTCATTTCCTTAACGGAGAATCTTCAGAAACGGAAATGAAGGAAAGATCAGGGATATTCATTTGCCTTCGAGGGAAAATTTTCAGAAACGAAAAATGCACAGAATGAGTCATTTTCCTTAATGGGTATCCTTTAGAAACGAAAATGCACGGAATGAGTCATTTTCCTTAATGGGTATCCTTTAGAAACGAAAATGCACGGAATGAGTCATTTTCCTTAATGGGTATCCTTTAGAAACGAAAATGCACGGAATGAGTCATTTTCCTTAATGGGTATCCTTTAGAAATGAAAATGCACGGAATGAGTCATTTTCCTTAATGGGTATCCTTTAGAAACGAAAATGCACGGAATGAGTCATTTTCCTTAATGGGTATCCTTTAGAAACAAAAATGCACGGAATGAGTCATTTTCCTTAATGGGTATCCTTTAGAAATGAAAATGCACGGAATGAGTCATTTTCCTTAATGGGTATTCTTCAGAAACGAAAATGAACGGAATGAGTCATTTTCCATAATTTCTTCAGAAACGAAAATGAACGGAATGAGTCTTTTTCTACGATTTCTTCAGAAACAAAAATGAACGGAATGAGTCATTTTCCATAATTTCTTCAGAAACGAAAATGAACGGAATGAGTCATTTTCTACAATTTCTTCAGATACGAAAATGAACGGAATGAGTGATTTTCCACAATTTCTTCAGATACGAAAATGAACGGAATGAGTCATTTTCCACAATTTCTTCAGATATGAAAATGAACAGGGTTAACTCTAGATACACGACAAAACTTGCTGTGGTTTCTGTGCACTAAATTCCATAATTATGTATGCATCCATAATTACGTAATTCCTTGCACAGTCCGCACGGTTTGTTTTGTAATGTTTTGGGGAAGAATATCAAACTTGTGATGAGGATGACTAGACTACCATAGGGTCCTTTGAATTAGATCGACAGATGATCTTTTTAACTAGGCCACCAAGGAGTCCTTTCAGCTATATCATCACATGATATTCCTAACTAGATTTTTGGATCAATCTGTTTAACTAGACCACTCAAGGGGTCTAATTATGGAATAGTACAATATAATCCAAGGGTCTTTACAATTACGTAAAAGCCCATTGAGGATTTAATATAGTACCTTTGGATATCCTACTATGAATCCCTTATACGAATGATATGAACGATTCTACGAGGATTTGGATAACAAAAACTTGGATTACACCAAAAGCATAAAAGGGAACACATAAGCACATAATCACATAGTTGCTTAACTCAGTTATTAATTTGTTATCTTTGGATGCGGATACTTAAAGTACACCAGGAATCCAATTCGTGGATTTCATTTGGCACTTTAATCATTTTCAAGAATCTATCTATGAAGATAGAAAAATCTTAATAGGAATTCGGCTTTGTCCTTATTGAATTGTAATGTATGTATTGAATCATACAGAGAATTTAATTAAGGACTCCGATGAACGTTACTCACCCACAAGGATCTAATTTTGAGGATAGAAAGATCCTATATGGATTTTGGAGTTTGTGTAACGAGAGGTGTTCCGACACCCTGCACTAGGCGTGCTTACGTTGATACACAAGGTAGAAAGTTCATGAGGTTGAGGCGCTAGATATGCCAAGGCGACATATGAAGCAGAAATTGAAGGTTAAGCAGCAGCAAGATTGTAACAGCTTTGCTTTGGATTGCAAAGTGGCACATGTTAACCAAATGTCCCCATCGTCCACTGTGGGTACACTTAAAACAGGGTATTTGATTCGGATGATGACGGTGACATTGATTGCACCAAGGAGCAGTTCCCTTATACAGCTTCATCCCTGAGGCGAGTCATGGTGGTAGCTAAATCAACGGTCCTCTTGAGTACGACGCCTATTCGCTGGGTAATTGCAGCACCAGGTTTAGACATTTGAGTATTGTTGCGATGAAGAGGCATCTTAAAGACAATGGAAGGCATAGGAGGAAACAAGCAAAAGATAGTCAAAAGAGAATGACAACGCATGAAGATTGTGACCATTTGTTTGTTACCAAAGGCAAACAAATGAGATAGTGACTAATCAAAGTAAGCGGGTCAATATAATATATCGCGAAGACATGCTCGCCTATAAGTGGACACTCACCCCAAGAGTTCCCAGGTAAGAGTGACTGGTCCGATACTGCGGATTTGTACGAACACTCTAGCCTTAGACAGAAAACTCAAGGTACAGGCACCCACTCTTCCAGTTTGCACGTGTTCACATTATTTAGACCCAAACTTTGACGAATTTTTGAAAACTTAAAGGGTTCGAAACCTTATAACAAAAGGTTCAAAACCTAGTAATCAATCATCATAGAACAGATGATTAGTTTTCAAAGCAGATCAAATTTATGTTCTTGTTGTGGTTGTCACCTAAGGATAAGTGACGGTATTGTTTTATGACTAAACGCAAGTAAACTCGCGTTAGGGTCCTAGGAAGGTTATAGTCTAGGTCAAAGCATTACTAATAACCTAATTCTCTATAACCATTGGCTCTGATACCAACTTTTCTGTCACACCCCGACCACGTAAAACAACAAAACGTGGCGGAAACGTCGGGGAGTGTTGTAACAGAATCATTGTTTCACAACCATGGATTAAACAAATTTCGTTTTATTGAATTAAATGAGTTACAATGTCTTAACAATAAAGAAACATAACAAAAATTAACTAGTCTTGCATCTTTTAATGTCACTAAGGTCTCTTCCAATCCTATGTGAGCATGCATCAATATCCTCATCATATAACACCAACTACTGTACCTGAAACACATGTGAAAATACGTCAGCATAAAAATGCCGGCGAGTACATAGGTTTTATGAAAAATAGGATCCATGACTTAGGTTTAAGAAAATGTTTAACCAAAAACTTGTCATGAATCCAGTTTAAGTGTTTGCTTTTATAAAACTTTTGAAAATCGATGATAGATATGTATAGTTAAAAGAATGATGTAAGGTTAAATGAATAACCAAGTAAAAATGAGTTTGTATAAAACAAACTGTTTTGTAAAACAATGTCTTGTGAAAAATATGTTATTTGTGTAAAAATGTATAAATCCAAATGAATGATTTAAATAACGCTACACCATGTAATATAATACAAGCACTTATATATAGGAAGTACCAGCGGCGTATCCACCATGCTTGTATCACATTACACACGTCTCGTTACTCAAATCACTTACCCACATAAACCACCAATGTAAATTGCCCATGTCTAAACTGTTGTCAAATGTCAATCAAGTATTGTGTAAACAAAATGTCATGTATGGCAAGTGAAATATGTAACAACCAAACCATAGGTAAGAATGCACAAACAATGTACTAAGTATGCGACGGATGGACATACATAGCATGATACCAAGTATAAGATGTCTTGTAAAACGATGTACTAAGTATGATGAACATACATAGCATGAAATGTTATGTAAAACGATGTACTAAGTATGCACACAATGGGCATACATAGCATGTGATGTAAAATGTACTAAGTATGATGAACATACATAGCATGAAATGTTATGTAAAATGATGTACTAAGTATGATGAACATACATAGCATGAAATGTTATGTAAAACGATGTACTAAGTATGCACACAATGGGCATACATAGCATGTGATGTAAAATGTACTAAGTATGATGAACATACATAGCATGAAATGTTATGTAAAACGATGTACTAAGTATGCTGAACATATATAGCATGAAATGATATGTAAAACGATGTACTAAGTATGCACACAATGGGCATACATAGCATGTTATGTAAAATGTACTAAGTATGATGAACATACATAGCATGAAATGTTATGTAAAACGATGTACTAAGTATGCACACAATGGGTATACATAGCAAAAACATAATGAAATCATGTACTAATAGTGTACTTATGAACATAGAAAGTACATGATATAAAAGCATGAAATCATGAAAGTAACAAGTAGGCACATGTGTTTCACCCCAAAATGTTTTAAAAATAGTAAAAGAGGGGTATATGTACTCACTTAAGGGTGCTTAGAAGTCTTAGGATAACCACCAAGCAAAGCTAGAAGATCACGGAATCAAACGGCACCTATATAGGTATCTACATTAATAACCGGACCTATCGGAGGATCGGATAGTACGAGGGTTCGTAAACCAAATAAGTATGGGAACTTATGTAATACGGTTTAACAAGGCCTACGTACTAAAACGAAACCTATCCTAAGTGCTTTTGACCCATTACGACCCGTTTAGGTAGCTTATGCCACTTTAACGTGTCGTTTGCGTAAAACGCATTCGGAACGCCTAACTAGTCCTATGACAAGCAAGATATGCCTTAATATGTTTAATATTGTTATTAAATCAGTTTAGATGTCAAAAATTTCGTTACATAGACTTAAAATGAATTTATGCGTAAAAAGGGCATTTTGGTAATTTACCTAAGGCATAACAACTACTTATCATACAACTACTTAAACGATGTGACCATAAGGTATAACCTCAAAAGGTTATTCCCTATACAACTATGGTCACCTAAGGTGTTTGGTCGGATCCTACTGATCGACCAAATGGGTCGGGTTCGTAAGCATAAGCGATTGATTAGATCGCTTACCTTTACGACCCTAAACAAGCACAAAACTAAAAGCGACGAGCTAAACATGCTAGAACATGTTTAGTAAAGTTTAGAAAACAATTTTGGTATTAAAACAAATGGATTTATTACCCTAGAGTAGTTTGGTTACAAAATACGCGAGAAAACGCATTTTGGCCGAAACTACGACTCGTCACTGAGCCTAGATAACGTGGTAATCAGTAGGTATAGTTACTAGGGACTATAACCATCGTGATTACGCTCACGTTATGAAGTTCAAACGAACTTCGCATTGACCATAAACTGGTTAATGTAGAAAGTCAAACGCAGTTTGACTTTAACGCTAAAACAAATGAAAAACGCGAAAGAATACTTACAGAAGGTCCCCGCAAGATTCGAATCTGATTCACTCTCAGGTAGGAAGCATATACTTCCACTTAGAGAGTGTAGAATCAGATTCAAATGTGAGGAAGAATGAAATGGGTGAGGGGTATTTATAGATTTCCTTGAACCGTTAAGATCGTTCGTCGAAAAACGTGATTTGATCTAGACCTTACATGTGGGCACATGGTTTTCAAAAACCATGGGAGCCCCTAATGTGGACTATGTTCATTGAATACCATCCCATGGTTTTGCAAAACCATGGGTGAAAACCATTAACACTTCAAAATGGACTAAGTTCATTGAATCTGCTAGAAATTTCAAAAATGGTCCCTACACTTGTAAAACTTGATTTTTTTGGCACTTTTAAACCCCTTTAACCTCATTTCAAGGCTCTAAAATGATATTAAAGTATAGGGAACTTAAAATATGCTCAAAGACATCACGGATGTCGGTTCGTTTGGTCGTACGGTTGCGTTATTCGCTTAAATTACGACGGGAGTCGCAACGAACGCAAAAACGATCCAAATTAAGCGACGAATGGAATTTATCATACCAAACACTAAAATAAAATATTTTAATGCTTACATAAATTTTTGGAAGTCCGGAAGTATTCAGAACGTAAAATATGCGCGAAAATGCAAACTTATGCACTTTTTGACGCTTTTAGTCCCTGAATGAGCATAAAGTTTATTTTTGCGCACCAAACACCTCAAAGCCTATTTCTAAGCTATGTAAAGAATATTTAGGGCATACTTAACTTATGATCAAGTTCCGGAAGGTCTGTTACAGTACAAATTGACATACTTTCGCAGTTTGTCGAATTTAGTCCCTGTAAGCGAATAAACTTGATTTCGGCATACCAAACCATCCAAAACTTATTTCTAAGTTATGTAATGGTTATTTAAGGTATGTTAAGCCTATTTCACTGTTCCGGAGTGTTTGTTGCATTAAACTGGTTATATTTACGCATCAGATCACGTATAACCTTCAAGAAAGCGATTTAAAGCCCGAAATCGAACAAGAATTGATACGTGCAAAAGATACACATATTTATACAGATCCCAAGTATGAAATACAATATTTCATTGGCTTGGTATTTGTTTGATGGTGGTGGTGACACAGGTGTCACATAATTAATGAAGAAAGGTATGGTGGTAAGAAAAGCTGCTTCTAGGAGGTTGTCAAGTGTTTTGGCTCGACGATTCCATTTTTAGGTGGTTGGTTTGGCCCTTGTTCTTGTAACTCGAATCCTAGCCTGGTATATCCCATTTTAATTTTACGCCATTTTTACTCTCTGATCGAGGTTCGCGGAATTAAAAAATCTTCGTAAACTAAATCACACGTGTATATGTTGACATTTAAGAGATATACAGTCAAGAAAATCAAGGGCAAAGGTGATATATATGCGGATTAGACACCAAAAAAACACTCAATAAATGGCTACAATTTAAAGAATGTGTTTAGTGATGGAGAAAGGTCTGGTGGCAAGAAAAGCTGCTTCTAGGAGGTTGTCAGGTGTTTTCGCTCGATGATTCCATTCTTGGCTGGTTGGTTTGGCCCTTGTTCCTGTAACTCGAATCCTAGCTCGGTATATCCCATTTTAATTTTACACCATCGTGAACCTTACGCCTTTTTTACTCTCTGATCGAGGTTCTCGGAATTGAAAAATCCTCGTTAACTAAATCACATGTGTATATGTTGACATTTAAGGGATATACAGTCAAGAAAATCAAGGGAAATGGTGATATATATGCGGATTAGACATTAAAAAAACACTCAACAAATGGCTACAATTTAAAGAATGTGTTTAGTGATGGCTTCAGATTCTTAGATTCTTAATTGATGGAGAAAGGTCTGGTGGCAAGAAAAGCAGCTTCTTGGAGGTTGTCAAGTGTTTTCGCTCGACGATTCCATTCTTGGGGGGTTGGTTTGGCCCTTGTTCCACGAATCCTAGCTCGGTATATCCCATTTTAATTTTACACCACCGTGAACCTTACGCCTTTTTTACGCTCTGATCGAGGTTCTCGGAATTGAAAAATCTTCGTAAACTAAATCACACGTGTATATGTTGACATTTAGGAGATATACAGTCAAGAAAATCAAGGGCAATGGTGATATATATGCGGATTAGACACCAAAAAAAAACACTTAACAAATGGCTACAATTTAAGGAATATTTTTAGTGACGGCATCAGATTCCTAATTGATGGAGAAAGGTCTGGTGGAAAGAAAAGCTGCTTCAAGTAGTTGTCAGGTGTTTTCGCTCGACGATTCCATTCTTGTATGGTTGGTTTGGCCCTTGTTCCTGTAACTCGAATCCTAGCCCGGTATATCCCATTTTAATTTTACACCATTGTGAACCTTACGCCTTTTTTACTCTCTGATCGAGGTTCTCGGCATTGAAAAATCTTCGTAAACTAAATCACACGTGTATATCTTGACATTTAAGAGATATACAGTCAAGAAAATCAAGGGCAATGGTGATATATATGCGGATTAGACACAAAAAAAAAACACTCAACAAATGGCTACAAATTAAGGAATGTGTTTAGTGATGGCATCAGATTCCTAATTGATGGAGAAAGGTCTGGTGGCAAGAAAAGCTGCTTCTAGGAGGTTGTCAAGTGTTTTCGCTCGACATTCCATTCTTGGGTGGTTGGTTTGGTCTTTCTTCCTGTAACTCGAATCCTAGCCCGGTATATCCCATTTTAATTTTACACCATTGTGAACCTTACGCCTTTTTTACTCTCTGATCGAGGTTCGCAGCATTGAAAAATCTTTGTAAACTAAATCACACGTGTAGATGTTGACATTTAAGAGATATACAGTCAAGAAAATCAAGGGCAATGGTGATATATATGCGGATTAGACACAAAAAAAACACTCAACAAATGGCTTCAATTTAAGGAATGTGTTTAGTGACGGCATAAGATTCCTAATTAATGAAGAAAGGTATGGTGGTAAGAAAAGCTGCTTCTAGGAGGTTGTCAAGTGTTTTCGCTCGACGATTCCATTCTTAGGTGGTTGGTTTGGCCCTTGTTCTTGTAACTCGAATCATAGCCTGGTATATCCCATTTTAATTTTACACCATTGTGAACCTTACGCCTTTTTTACTCTCTGTTCGAGGTTCGCGGAATTGAAAAATCTTCGTAAACTAAATCACAAGTGTATATGTTGACATTTAAGAGATATACAGTCAAGAAAATCAAGGGCAAATGTGATATATATGCGGATTAGACACCAAAAAAAAACACTCAACAAATGGCTACAATTTAACGAATGTGTTTAGTGACGGCATTAGATTCCTAATTGATGGAGAAAGGTCTGGTGGCAAGAAAAGCTGCTTCTAGGAGGTTGTCAGGTGTTTTCGCTAGATGATTCCATTCTTGGGTGGTTGGTTTGGCCCTTGTTCCTGTAACTCGAATCCTAGCCTAGTATATCCCATTTTAATTTTACACCATTGTGAACCTTACGCCTTTTTAACTCTCTGATCGAGGTTCTCGGCTTTGAAAAATCCTCGTTAACTAAATCACACGTGTATATGTTGACATTTAAGAGATATACAGTCAAGAAAATCAAGGGCAAT
This sequence comes from Helianthus annuus, assembly GCF_002127325.2. NCBI lineage: Eukaryota > Viridiplantae > Streptophyta > Magnoliopsida > Asterales > Asteraceae > Helianthus > Helianthus annuus. Next base: position 7,755,207 of record NC_035446.2, on the reverse strand, counting down.
GGTGATATATATGCAGATTAGACACCAAAAAAAAACACTCAACAAATGGCTACAATTTAGGGAATGTGTTTAGTGACGGCATCAAATTCTTAATTGATGGAGAAAGGTCTAGTGGCAAGAAAAGCTTCTTCTAGGAGGTTGTCAAGTGTTTTCGCTCGGCGATTCCATTCTTACGTGGTTGGTTTGGCCCTTGTTCCTGTAACTCGAATCCTAGCCCGGTATATTCCATTTTAATTTTACTCCATTGTGAACCTTACACCTTTTTTACTCTCTGATCGAGGTTTTTGGAATTGAAAAATCTTCGTAAACTAAATCACACGTGTACATGTTGACGTTTAAGAGATATACAGTCAAGAAAATCAAGGGCAATGGTGACATATATGCGGATTAGACACAAAAAAAACACTCAACAAATGGCTACAATTTAAGGAATGTGTTTAGTGACGGCATAAAATTCCTAATTAATGAAGAAAGGTATGGTGGTAAGAAAAGCTGCTTCTAGGAGGTTGTCAAGTGTTTTGGCTCGACGATTCCATTCTTAGGTGGTTGGTTTGGCCCTTGTTCTTGTAACTCGAATCCTAGCCTGGTATATCCCATTTTAATTTTACACCGTTGTGAACCTTACGCCTTTTTTACTCTCTGATCGAGGTTCACGGAATTAAAAATCTTCGTAAACTAAATCACACATGTATATGTTGACATTTAAGAGATATACAGTCAAGAAAATCAAGGGCAAAGGTGATATATATGCGGATTAGACACCAAAAAAAAAACACTCAATAAATGGCTACATTTTAAGGAATGTGTTTAGTGATGGCATTAGATTCCTAATTGATGGAGAAAGATCTGGTGGCAAGAAAAGCTGCTTCTAGGAGGTTGTCAGGTGTTTTCGCTCGACGATTCCATTCTTGGGTGGTTGGTTCGGCCCTTGTTCCTGTAACTCGAATCCTAGCCTAGTATATCCCAATTTAATTTTACACCATTGTGAACCTTACGCCTTTTTAACTCTCTGATTGAGGTTCTCGGCATTGAAAAATCCTCGTTAACTAAATCACACATGTATATGTTGACATTTAAGAGATATACAATCAAGAAATTCAAGGGCAATGGTGATATATATGCGGATTAGACACCAAAAAAAAACTCAACAAATGGCTACAATTTAGGGAATGTGTTTAGTGACGGCATCAGATTCCTAATTGATGGAGAAAGGTCTAGTGGCAAGAAAAGCAGCATCTTGGAGGTTGGTATGGCCCTTGTTCCTGTAACTCGAATCCTAGCTCGGTATATCCCATTTTAATTTTACACCATCGTGAACCTTACGCCTTTTTTACTCTCTGATCGAGGTTCTCGGAATTGAAAAATCCTCGTTAACTAAATCACATGTGTATATGTTGACATTTAAGAGATATACATTCAAGAAAATCAAGGGCAATGGTGATATATATGCGGATTAGACATTAAAAAAACACTCAACAAATGGCTACAATTTAAAGAATGTGTTTAGTGATGGCATCAGATTCTTAGATTCTTAATTGATGGAGAAAGGTTTGGTGGCAAGAAAAGCAGTTTCTTGGAGGTTGTCAAGTGTTTTCGCTCGATGATTCCATTCTTGGGGGGTTGGTTTGGCCCTTGTTCCACGAATCCTAGCTCGGTATATCCCATTTTAATTTTACACCATCGTGAACCTTACGCCTTTTTTACGCTCTGATCGAGGTTCTCGGAATTGAAAAATCTTCGTAAACTAAATCACACGTGTATATGTTGACATTTAAGAGATATACAGTCAAGAAAATCAAGGGCAATGGTGATATATATGCGGATTAGACACCAAAAAAAAAACACTCAACAAATGGCTACAATTTAAGGAATATTTTTAGTGACGGCATCAGATTCCTAATTGATGGAGAAAGGTCTGGTGGCAAGAAAAGCTGCTTCAAGGAGGTTGTCAGGTGTTTTCGCTCGACGATTCCGTTCTTGGATGGTTGGTTTGGCCCTTGTTCCTGTAACTCGAATCCTAGCCCGGTATATCCCATTTTAATTTTACACCATTGTGAACCTTACGCCTTTTTTACTCTCTGATCCAGGTTCTCGGCATTGAAAAATCTTCGTAAACTAAATCACACGTGTATATCTTGACATTTAAGAGATATACAATCAAGAAAATCAATGGCAATGGTGATATATATGCGGATTAGACACCAAAAAAAAACTCAACAAATGGCTACAATTTAAGGAATGTGTTTAGTGACGACATCAGATTCCTAATTGATGGAGAAAGGTCTAGTGGCAAGAAAAGCAGCATCTTGGAGGTTGGTTTGGCCCTTGTTCCTGTAACTCGAATCCTAGCCCGGTATATCCCGTTTTAATTTTACACCATCGTGAACCTTATGCCTTTTTTACTCTCTGATCGAGGTTCTCGGAATTGAAAAATCTTCGTAAACTAAATCACACATGTATATGTTGATATTTAAGAGATATACAGTCATGAAAATCAAGGGCAATGGTGATATATATGCGGATTAGACACCAAAAAAAAAACACTTAACAAATGGCTACAATTTAAGGAATATTTTTAGTGACGGCATCAGATTCCTAATTGATGGAGAAAGGTCTCGTGGCAAGAAAAGCTGCTTCAAGGAGGTTGTCAGGTGTTTTCGCTCGACGATTCCATTCTTGGATGGTTGGTTTGGCCCTTGTTCCTGTAACTCGAATCCTAGCCCGGTATATCCCATTTTAATTTTACACCATTGTGAACCTTACGCCTTTTTTACTCTCTGATCGAGGTTCTCGGCATTGAAAAATCTTCGTAAACTAAATCACACGTGTATATCTTGACATTTAAGAGATATACAATCAAGAAAATCAAGGGCAATGGTGATATATATGCGGATTAGACACCAAAAAAAAACTCAACAAATGGCTACAATTTAGGGAATGTGTTTAGTGACGGCATCAGATTCCTAATTGATGGAGAAAGGTCTAGTGGCAAGAAAAGCAGCATCTTGGAGGTTGGTTTGGCCCTTGTTCCTGTAACTCGAATCCTAGCTCGGTATATCCCATTTTAATTTTGCACCATCGTGAACCTTACGCCTTTTTTACTCTCTGATCGAGGTTCTCGGAATTGAAAAATCCTCGTTAACTAAATCACATGTGTATATGTTGACATTTAAGAGATATACAGTCAAGAAAATCAAGGGCAATGGTGATATATATGCGGATAAGACATTAAAAAAAACACTCAACAAATGGCTACAATTTAAAGAATGTGTTTAGTGATGGCATCAGATTCTTAGATTCTTAATTGATGGAGAAAGGTCTGGTGGCAAGAAAAGCAGCTTCTTGGAGGTTGTCAAGTGTTTTCGCTCGACGATTCCATTCTTGGGGGGGTTGGTTTGGCCCTTGTTCCACGAATCCTAGCTCGGTATATCCCATTTTAATTTTACACCATCGTGAGCCTTACGCCTTTTTTACGCTCTGATCGAGGTTCTCGGAATTGAAAAATCTTCGTAAACTAAATCACACGTGTATATGTTGACATTTAAGAGATATACAGTCAAGAAAATCAAGGGCAATGGTGATATATATGCGGATTAGACACCAAAAAAAACACTCAACAAATGGCTACAATTTAAGGAATATTTTTAGTGACGGCATCAGATTCCTAATTGATGGAGAAAGGTCTGGTGGCAAGAAAAGCTGCTTCAAGGAGGTTGTCAGGTGTTTTCGCTCGACGATTCCATTCTTGGATGGTTGGTTTGGCCCTTGTTCCTGTAACTCGAATCCTAGCCCGGTATATCCCATTTTAATTTTACACCATTGTGAACCTTACGCCTTTTTTACTCTCTGATCGAGGTTCTCGGCATTGAAAAATCTTCGTAAACTAAATCACACGTGTATATCTTGACATTTAAGAGATATACAATCAAGAAAATCAAGGGCAATGGTGATATATATGCGGATTAGACACCAAAAAAAAAACTCAACAAATAGCTACAATTTAGGGAATGTGTTTAGTGACGGCATCAGATTCCTAATTGATGGAGAAAGGTCTAGTGGCAAGAAAAGCAGCATCTTGGAGGTTGGTTTGGCCCTTGTTCCTGTAACTCGAATCCTAGCTCGGTATATCCCATTTTAATTTTACACCATCGTGAACCTTACGCCTTTTTTACTCTCTGATCGAGGTTCTCGAAATTGAAAAATCCTCGTTAACTAAATCACATGTGTATATGTTGACATTTAAGAGATATATACAGTCAAGAAAATCAAGGGCAATGGTGATATATATGCGGATTAGACATTAAAAAAAACACTCAACAAATGGCTACAATTTAAAGAATGTGTTTAGTGATGGCATCAGATTCTTAGATTCTTAATTGATGGAGAAAGGTCTGGTGGCAAGAAAAGCAGCTTCTTGGAGGTTGTCAAGTGTTTTTGCTCGACGATTCCATTCTTGGGGGTTGGTTTGGCCCTTGTTCCACGAATCCTAGCTCGGTATATCACATTTTAATTTTACACCATCGTGAACCTTACGCCTTTTTTACGCTCTGATCGAGGTTCTCGGAATTGAAAAATCTTCGTAAACTAAATCACACGTGTATATGTTGACATTTAAGAGATATACAGTCAAGAAAATCAAGGGCAATGGTGATATATATGCGGATTAGACACCAAAAAAAACACTCAACAAATGGCTACAATTTAAGGAATATTTTTAGTGACGGCATCAGATTCCTAATTGATGGAGAAAGGTCTGGTGGCAAGAAAAGCTGCTTCAAGGAGGTTGTCAGGTGTTTTCGCTCGACGATTCCATTCTTGGATGGTTGGTTTGGCCCTTGTTCCTGTAACTCGAATCCTAGCCCGGTATATCCCATTTTAATTTTACACCATTGTGAACCTTACGCCTTTTTACTCTCTGATCGAGGTTCTCGGCATTGAAAAATCTTCGTAAACTAAATCACACGTGTATATCTTGACATTTAAGAGATATACAATTACGAAAATCAAGGGCAATGGTGATATATATGCGGATTAGACACCAAAAAAAAACTCACAAATGGCTACAATTTAGGGAATGTGTTTAGTGACGGCAATCAGATTCCTAATTGATGGAGAAAGGTCTAGTGGCAAGAAAAGCAGCATCTTGGAGGTTGGTTTGGCCCTTGTTCCTGTAACTCGAATCCTAGCTCGGTATATCCGCATTTTAATTTTACACCATCGTGAACCTTACGCCTTTTTACTCTCTAATCGAGGTTTCGGAATTGAAAAGTCCTCGTTACTAAATCACATGTGTATATGTTGACATTTAAGAGAATATACAGTCAAGAAAATCAAGGGCAATGGTGATATATAGTGCGGATTAGACATTAAAAAAAACACTCAACAAATGGGCTACAATTTAAAGAATGTGTTTAGTGATGGCATCAGATTCTTAGATTCTTAATTGATGGAGAAAGGTTTGGTGGCAAGAAAAGCAGCTTCTTGGAGGTTGTCAAGTGTTTTCGCTCGACGATTCCATTCTTGGGGGGTTGGTTTGGCCCTTGTTCCTGTAACTTGAATCCTAGCCCGGTATATCCCATTTTAATTTTACACCATTGTGAACCATACGCCTTTTTTTACTCTCTGATCGGGTTCTCAGCATTGAAAAATCTTCGTAAACTGTAACACCTTGTAAAATCGTCTCCAATGATGTGTTGACACGTGTAATGAAGCCTAATAAAGTCAAACGATGAATATGACGGACTAATTTCGTCAATAATGGAAACCTTGATCATAGAAGGACTGAATGTCTCAACACTCCTAAACTAGGTCTCTGAGTCTTAGTAACCTTATACGGTGTCCGTATTCTCAGATGAGCCATTTGTTGACGAGAGAGCCGTTTGCTAATTATTTGAAAATTTGCGCGATAAGGTTAAAAGTGTCAACATGTTAATTCGTACCTCTGAATGACCTTTTAACAACCGAGAGCTTCATTATGTTTCATCATATTCTCGGGAATGCCAAAAATTGGCTATGCAAGGCTTTTGTGCCAATAAGGTGAAGTTGCGCGCAAGTTTGGGAGTTAGAGGGGTTAAAAGCATCAA